>NC_081800.1:26617423-26917423 GCF_963082965.1 Carassius carassius
AGTTTCATAGATTTATCATGTTCAGGAGCCAGCATAAAATTAAAACTATCATAACTTATAAATCAAACTTGCAATTCTTAATACCAATAATGGCCACCAGATGAAGCTATACGATTACTTTTAAATGATTATTGTAGAAACGAGTATGATTTAAATCATTTATAGAAATCTTATAATCTTATAGAAAAATTTATTTTATGTATTTTACTTATAAAATGACCCTCACTTAATTAGAATAACATGCTGAAGTATTGTGAAATACTGTATATTAAGAATAGTTCTTTATAGGCTTTATGGACAGATCAGTTTTGAGTGACTCTTGAAGGATCAGCACCACACCCTCTTTTACCACTTTTTAAAGAATTTATCTTACAGAACATGTGCGAATGAATTTTGGATAGCTTGAATGGTTTTTTCGTGGGGATTTTTTGAGATAACTGTAAAAAAGGACCCAGTAAATGTCTTTATTTTTTTTTAAGTGCAGCTTCCAAACACTTCAAATAAATTACACACAGAAGACAAGTCATTCTGAGTAAATATGCATAGTTTCATAACTATACAACACTATATGGATGACAGAAAATTAAAAAACTATCATACATCTGATGTTACTCTATCCCTCTGTCACTGTGGGTAATGTGTGTGTGTTAAGTGTGTGTGTTGAGTTTGTGAGAATGTGTGGGGGAGGGGGAGGGGGAGGGGCTGGGTGTCAGAGAGAGAGAGAGAGAGAGAGAGAGAGAGAGGGAGGGAGACTTAATCATCTCTTTAATTACCAGAAAAAAATCAGTTCTTTAAATGTTGTTTTTGTTGTTGCTAATGGTGGTGTTTTTTCCCCCTTTTTCCAGCTTAAGAAATCTCTTAGGCCTTATCCTTTTCTGACAGTTTTAGGGAAAAATCTTTATTTGTGCTGCAAATAATACTTTAAAACTCATTTGATACTGACCTATGACATCCTGTGACATGACATTTACCTGAATTTACGTAATCTCATGGATGTAACAGTAAAACTGTTCAGCTCACAGATGAAGAATAAGCTGCAATGCAAGCAAAACTATTTCACAAATGCTTATAGGTCAATAAAATCATTACAAAACACTAATACATTATTAAGTGAGAGAGAGAAAGTAAGAGAAAGAGAGAGAGACATCTCAGAGTTAACATCTCTTTAATAACCAGAAGAAGAAAAAAATCTGTAATTCTGTGTTGTTGTTGTTTTTTCATCATTACAGCTTAACCCTTGTGCATTGTTCAAATTCACTACCCTTTCGTTATGTTCGGGATGAAAACATTCACTCAATTAAACTGCTGTAAAAATGTGTCAGATTCATATTTTTTCTCAATTTTTTAGCATAAATCTGTTAATCAACTTCAGTCCTGATCAAAACTACCAAATGTTTTTATAAAATCCAAGATTTTAACTCTTTAATTGCCTAGTTCATAAATGATTTTTGGGGGGAAAAAACACACAAAATGACTTATTTTCAATATAAATATTTAATATTTATAAAATAAAATATATAAAATATATATTTATTATTTTAAAAAATAATAAATATATAATATTTTTTTTTACTTTATATAACAGTCTAGGGCATGTCAAAGATTAGTAGCAACATTGGCTTTGATGCATTTTAAATTTTTGTGCAGCATTAGATTAACATTTTTTCTCCCTAATTTGTTGTTGGTGGCTGTTTTTGCCCCATTGACATCCATTATAACGAAATTTTTTGATTGCAAAGCCATGACACCATATAATCATTATTGTTTGTGGTTTTCCCTTTTGGGAAGAGGTAAAATTTGTTATTTTGATCACTTGAGTGGGTGAGTGACGTGACATACAGCCAAGTATGGTGACCCATACTCAGAATTCGTGCTCTGCTTTTAACCCATCCAAAGTGCACATACACAGAGCAGTGATAACACACACACTGTGAACACACACACCCAGAGCAGTGGGCAGCCATTTATGCTGCGGCGCCCGGGGAGTAGTTGGGGGTTCGGTGCCTTGCTCAAGGGCACCTAAGTCGTGGTATTGAAGGTGGAGAGAGAACTATACATGCACTCCCCCCACCTACAATTCCTGCCGGCCCGAGACTCGAACTCACAACCTTTCAATTGTGAGTCTGACTCTCTAACCATTAGGCCACGACTTCCCTGATCATTGGTGGGACCATCATCCCTTTAGATAGGCCTGTGCAAAAAAAGGCTTAGTTTCTGGTTTGTACATGGAGTTATATGGAGTATAACAGCAAATTATAGTGTTTGTGTGTGTGTGTGAGATTCTTGATTATAGGTGGTTTTCCCTGTTGAGAAGAGGTAACATTTGTTATTTTTACAGTTGATCACTAGGGGGGACCATTAACCCTTTAGATAGGCCTGTGCAAAAAAAGCTTAGTTTCTGACTTGTATATGAAGCTATATGGAGTATAACAGCATATTATATTGTGTGTGTGTATGTGTGTGTGTGTGAGAAAGAGAGAGAGAGAGTGTGTGTGAGAGAGACATTTGCACACTTAGTCAAGTCAAGTCTCCTTTATTTATATAGTGCTTTAAACAAAATACATTGCGTCAAAGCAACTGAACAACATTCATTAGGAAAAAAACAGTGTGTCAATAATGCAAAATGATAGTTAAAGGCAGTTCATCATTGAATTCAGTGATGTCATCTCTGTTCAGTTAAATAGTGTCTGTGCATTTATTTGCAATGAAGTCAACGATATCGCTGTAGATGAAGTGACCCCAACTAAGCAAGCCAGAGGCGACAGCGGCAAGGAACTGAAACTCCATCGGTGACAGAATGGAGAAAAAAACCTTTGGAGAAACCAGGCTCAGTTGGGGGGTCAGTTCTCCTCTGACCAGACGAAACCAGTAGTTCAATTCCAGGCTGCAGCAAAGTCAGATTGTGCAGAAGAATCATCTGTTTCCTGTGGTCTTGTCCTGATGCTCCTCTGAGACAAGGTCTTTACAGGGGATCTGTATCTGGGGCTCTAGTTGTCCTGGTCTCTGCTGTCTTTCAGGGCAGTAGAGGTCCTTTCTAGGTGCTGATCCACCATCTGGTCCGGATACGTACTGGATCCGGGTGACTGCAGTGACCCTCTGATCTTGATACAGACTGGATCTGTATCTTGTATCTGTATCTGATACTTACGTTGATGTATTTCAGAAAATCAAAATGTACACCTCAGCTCTCAGAACTACATGGTGTAAACAAACGTGTATTTATGCACCTGCTGCCTTTTGATGGTGGTGATAAGTATAGACTAAACAAAAGCAAAGTACGTGGATTTAAACACTTGCATGCTATCGTGCTGGTCATTTAAAACCCTCTGGGCTTCTTCGGGTCAAAAAAGACCGAAACCATGTACGTTTTAAATTGTTTAATTTTTTTGCTTCATCGGAGGGGGATGAAACTTGGTGACTTTTGTTGTATTACCTATGTGAACACACAAAAAAATCAAGGAGATGATTCTGATATGTTAAAGGGTCGTAAAAAAAAAAAGTCACACTTAGCTTCCTACGGGTCAAAAATGACCCACATAGGAAATGAATGGGAAATACAAGAAAATAGGAAAACTCAGAGAAACTTTTGGTGGTACTAACTACAGATCAGCCACTGTGCAGAAAAAAAGTGTACAGCAATGAAGGGGTGACACTCTAAAACATCAAGAGTGCAAATAAGACACCCTCCCCCCCACACACACACACCCACACACACAAACACACACACACACAGAGAAATTAACTGGTAAGACTGAAACAGCAAATTTTGCTATATTTTACTATATAATCATAATAACTCCAAAACTATAGCAAGGAGAGTCAAAAGGTAGGTATCGTTTGAAAGAACTCTTTTTAAATTTTTCAAAAATATAAATTAGATTACATTTAGACATTGTCCTGCAGAGAAATTGCGGATAAAAGACAAAATATATATATAATTTGTATTATGATTTTGCATATCTTTCTTATTTGTCATGGAATAACTCAGGAAGGAAATAAGGTAGGAGGAAAATTCTTTTTTAGTGAAGTCCCCCTACATGTTAGCTGCATCTGGATAAAAAATAATAATAATTTGGATAAAGGAATCAAAAGTTACAGCATTTGGAACAGAGATAGCCTTTTTGTACAGTCTTTGACGCCCCCTCATGGGCAATTGTTTCTCCATGAAGAATATCTAGTCATAAAAGCAATAGATTATGTTAATTTTAGGCTCATTGTAATTGTAATAATATGCTGTAAAAAATGAAGTGCCATTTTCAATGATCTGTGAATGTTTCATGAGCTGTATGATGTTTTTGACACATTGCAGTACATTATTTTATAGATTATGAAAAAAAAAGAAATTGTATTTATCACCAAATAACTCAGCAATACTTAAGATTTTTTCAAAGTGGATACATTCACTGTAAAGGTCATACCCTAAGCTTTCAAATGACATCAACTTTGTGTTAATCAAGGCAATATTTTTGAAAAATATGGTAATGAATATTTTCGCAGCTAGGTGGCGCCTGCTGGCGGTACACTCGGTTTTAGAGGGATTACTCAGCACTCGTTAAGAGTTAATAAATGTGATTAGATGCATTAAAAAGCTGAGATCCTAAGCTTTAAAATGATATATAGATTGTGTTGTTCCATTCAGTGGTTGCTTAGTAATTCGATTTTTTTTCTTTCCAAATGGGAATAAAAAAAATAAATAAAAAAAAGCTATGGCAGCCTATAGGCGGTTACAGGACATTACACACATTTATTATATTTTAAAGCCACTGGATGGCGCTCTTCTCACTTGAATTTTTTTTTATTTTAGGCCTGCACTCTATTTTGATGTGCAATGGTGCATTTATTGAAAAAAAATTAAAATTAAAATAAAATAAAAATATATATATTAATTCTAATGGAAAAAATTGCTCATAAAAAATATATAATTAATGCAAAGTATCATAAAAATCTTTAAAAATTCTAAATAATATACAAAAAATATTATTGAACAAAAATATATTTGATTGGTTTTCCTGGGAAAAAAAAAGTTACATTTTTAAGGCTTCGGTCTTTTTTGACCCGGAGGAAGCTAAGTGTAACCCATTTACGAAGAAGCCCAGAGGGTTAATGGTGAGAAGAGCAGCAAGCAACATGAGAAAGGGCTTGACTTGTACTGAAGTTTTAGAAATGATTATGCAGCTTAACCCCTCCAGCGAGCTGCAGCTTATTTGAAGTTGGTATTGCATTCTGGTTCATAATACATTATGTTCATAAATTTGATGCAAAGTAGATTTTTTTTTACAGGATTTTAAGGTTTTAAACTGGCTTTACCATCAAGAAAAGACGAGCATTTTACACATAGACCATCCGTACTTTTCACCATCAAAAGGCAGCAGGTGCATAAACACACTTTTTTTTTATTGTTTACTCCATGTAGTTCTGAGAGCATGAGGTGCATATTTGGATTTTTTCAGATACATCACGGTAAGTGCACAAAGGTCTCTCTCACACCCTCTCTTTCTCTCTTTTTTTGTGTGTTTTTTTTTCCCAAATCAGTGACATCATTTATGAACTTGGTAATTAAAGAGTTAAAATATTGGATTTTTTTTTAAAACATTTGGTAGTTTTGATCAGGACTGAGGTTGATTAATAGATTTATGCAAAAAATTGAAAAAATTATTTATCTGATACATTTTAACAGCAGTTTATTTAGTGGATGTTTTCTACCACAAACATAACGAAATAATTTTTTACAAATTTCAAATCATTTTCCCAAAATATGGGTCAAAATAAGATTTTTCACCAAAATTCATTCCATTAGCTCAAACACAGAGAAAGTTGTGGCCAAAATAAGACTCAACTTTAACCCCTAGTGGACAAAAACGTCCCCAACAACGCATAAGGGTTAAGAAGTCTATTAGGCCTCATCCTTTTCTGTCAGTTTTAGGGACAAAAACAAAAAACTAAAACTTGTACCAGTTAATTTAATTAATTTACATAACACGTTAACTGGAAAAGAATTAAGAATTAAACTGAAGAATTAGGTGTGAAACTATCAGGGAACATTTAGTCTCCAGCGCCAACATTTTCCAGAACTGCAACTTTCCTGGAGTCTCCAGAATTACAAGGTGTCAGGTTCTGAGAGACTTAAGATTCCAAAAGATGATTTAATTAGAATACCACGAAGTATTGTGAAATACTATATATTAAGACTTTATATAAAGTGACGTGACATTCAGCCAAGTATGGTGACCCATACTTATGACCCATATAGGCTTAATGAACAGATTTAGAGTGACTACTCTTAAAACGGTACCGGAGCCTAAACGGTGCCTGAACCGATACTTTAAAAAAAAAAAAGAACCACAAAAAAACTATGGATAACATTAAAGAACATTAAAAATATTTAAAATAAATCCATAGCTTTCACCTTGGATGCTCTCATTTCCCAAGTTGTGCTTCCCTTACTCTAAGGCTAATAAATGTATTTCACAATCTGGGTCCTTATTTAATACAAAACCACACATAATGTTTCTACTGTATCTCTGTCTATCACTCTGATATTTAGTTAAGATGAGTGCTGTCTGTCACTGTATTTAATCAGTTCTGTGAATGACTGGATGGTCATTCTTTATAAAGTAGCAACAATGTCGTTTTTAAAATACAGTACTGTGCAAGTCTTAGGCACATTAGTATTTTCACCCCAAAAAAGGGTTTTAAGCCAGTTATTTATATCTTTTGCTGTAGTGTGTCAGTAGGAAATATCAGTTTGCCATTAATTTTAATAATAATGTAGTGCGATATTGAATGCACCAGCAGTCTGACAACGGCAAAATGAATGTTTGGAAATGTAAACTGATATTTTATGATATTTGATCTGATATTTGAGGCGATCGGATAACGGTTCAATACCAAACCCTACTTCTAAGAAATATATTTTTTGATAAACGAACCCAAAACTGGCTATGTCCTTGCTGGAGTGCGATGTGATTTGTGTCACGTGCAGGCGCGATGGATCGCGTACAAACTAATAGGGTGTCGGAATGGTTATACTTCTCATCCAACCACAATCAAATTCACTCCAAAAGTATAAAAGTAAAAGTGACACCAAACTTGGTACATAAATAGTACTTATCAAGACAGACAACTTTCTAATTCACAGTCATAAGCTCTACTCTCTTTTCCTCAGAGGAAAAGTTAACTATATACACACTTTGTCTACATGTTGCCAAAACATTGAGGAACTTAAATTGCTAACGGATTTTGGTTAGCTTGAACGGTTTTGTCGTGGTGATTTTTTTAAATAACATCAAAAAGGGAAACATTAATTGTCTTGTATTTTTAAATTGCAGCTTCAAACACTTCAAAAACTTTTTTCATACAGTAAAAAAAGTTATTCTGAGGAAATATGCATACTTTCACAACTTTAAAACACTGTATGGATAACAGAAAATTTAAAAACTGTCAGACATCTCATCTCACTCTGTCCCTCTGTTCAGTCTAATCCAAGATGGCGCCGCACATGGCTGCTTCAGTGCTTGGCTCTCCAGTGTTTGTACTGTTTTTGTTCGTTTTTCCTGTTTTTTGTTTAACAAACACGATCAGTTTCACCAGGGATGAACTGCTGAACATTCGGCAGAACACACCACATGATATTTTTCCGGATTTCAATTATTCAGACGTTTTACTGAACATTGTTATCGGAGGAGCAGCGGCGCTGATCAAGCGCTTCAGGACGCGCAGACGGGGAAAGCGAGCGGGAGCGCTCGTCAGACTCAGGAAGCGCGGATTTCGAACGCCGTTGCCTAGCATCCATCTCGCAAATCTCCGCTCTCTACCCAACAAAACGGACGAACTCCTTCTGCTCTCTCGGACAAATAAGGATTTCTCTCACTGCTGCTCTGTGTTTCACGGAAACCTGGCTGAATGACGCCATACCGGACAGCGCGCTCCATCTGCCGGGCTTTCAGCTGTTTAGAGCGGATCGCGACGCAGAATCAACGGGGAAATCGCGCGGCGGCGGGACATGCTTTTACATCAATGAACGGTGGTGTACAGATGTAACTGTATTAAAGAAGATGTGCTGTCCTGATCTAGAAACGCAGTTTATCAACTGCAAGCCGTTCTATTCGCCGCGGGAGTTTCACTCGCTCACTCTGGTGAGTGTTTACATCCCTCCTCAAGCGCATGTGAGCTCAGCTTTACAGAAACTCGCTGATCAGATCACAGACACAGAACAACAACACCCGGACTCTGTTTTAATCATTCTTGGGGACTTTAATAAAGCCAATCTCTCCCGTGAACTGCCAAAATACAGACAGCATGTTACCTGTCCCACCAGAGACAGTAATATACTGGATCACTGTTACACCACAATAAAGGATGCATTTCACTCTGTTCCACGAGCAGCTTTGGGACGTTCTGATCACTGTCTGGTTCATCTTATACCGACCTACAGGCAGAAACTTAAATCTGCTAAACCTGTAGTAAAGACTGTGAAGAGATGGACCAGCGAAACAGAGCAGGATTTACAATCTTGTTTTGACATCACAGACTGGAGCGTTTTTGAAGCTGCTACCACCGATCTGGACGAACTTACAGAGACCGTAACATCCTATATTAGTTTCTGTGAGGATATATGCATTCCTACCAGGACTTATTTAACATTCAACAATGATAAGCCATGGTTTACAGTAAAACTCAGACACCTTCGTCAGGCCAAAGAGGATGCCTACAGAAATGGGGACAGGGTCTTGTACAATCAGGCCAGGAACACACTGAACAAAGAGATTAGAGCGGCTAAAAAGACCTATGCTAAAAAGTTGGAAGACCAGTTTACTTCCAACGACTCTACTTCAGTTTGGAGAGGACTGAGAGCCATCACAAACTACAAGACACCATCCCCTTGCACTGAGGCTAATCAACGACTTGCTAACGACCTGAATGAGTTTTATTGTAGATTTGAAACCCCCAACACCTACTCTGACCATCTCCCTACACAACCATTAACACCTCCTGCAACCCCCCTCTCCATACCTCCTGCTCTTCAAATCTGTGAAGATGATGTGCGCCAGGTCTTCAAGAAAAACAAAAGAAGAAAAGCACCAGGCCCAGATGGCGTTACACCAGCCTGTCTGAAAATCTGTGCTGACCAGCTGGCCCCCATCTTTTCACAGATCTTCAACAGATCTCTGGAGTTGTGTGAAGTGCCTTCCTGCTTCAAACGCTCCACCATAATCCCCATTCCAAAGAAACCCAAGATAACAGGACTTAACGACTACAGACCTGTGGCTCTAACGTCTGTCGTCATGAAGTCGTTTGAAAAACTGGTTCTGGCTTATCTGAAGGACATCACTGGACCCTTACTGGACCCCCTGCAGTTTGCTTACCGAGCCAACAGGTCCGTGGATGATGCAATCAACATGGCATTGCACTTCATCCTGCAACATCTGGACAAAACAGGGACTTATGTGAGGATCCTGTTTGTGGACTTTAGTTCGGCTTTCAACACCATCATCCCAACAACCCTCCAGACCAAACTGACCCAGCTCTCTGTTCCTAGCTCTATCTGTCAGTGGATCACCAGCTTTCTGACAGATAGGCAACAGTTAGTGAGACTGGGGAAATTCATGTCAAACAGCTGCTCCACCAACACTGGTGCCCCTCAGGGATGTGTTCTCTCCCCTCTGCTCTTCTCCCTGTACACCAACGACTGCACCTCTAAAGACCCCTCTGTCAAGCTCCTGAAGTTTGCAGACGACACTACAGTCATCGGCCTCATCCAGGACGGTGACGAGTCTGCTTACAGACAGGAGGTTGAGCAGCTGGCTGTCTGGTGCAGTCTTAACAACCTGGAGCTGAACACGCTCAAAACAGTGGAGATGATCGTGGACTTCAGGAGAAACCCCCCGGCACTTTCCCCACTCACCATCATGAACAGCACTGTGGCTGCAGTGGAGTCATTCAGATTCCTGGGAACCACCATCTCTCAGGACCTGAAGTGGGACAATCACATTGGCTCCATTGTGAAAAAAGCCCAACAAAGGTTGTACTTCCTTCGCCAGCTGAGGAAGTTTAACCTGCCACAGGAGCTGCTGAAACAGTTCTACTCAGCCGTCATTGAGTCAGTCCTGTGTACTTCAATTACTGTCTGGTTTGGTTCAGCTACAAAATCAGATATCAGAAGACTACAGAGAACTGTTCGGACTGCTGAAAGGATTATTGGTGCTCCCCTGCCCATCCTCCAAGAACTGTACACATCCAGAGTGAGGAAAAGGACTCAGAAAATCACTCTGGATCCCTCACATCCAAGTCACCCCATCTTTGAACTTTTGCCATCTGGCCGGCGCCTCAGAGCCGCAAATACCAGAACAGCAAGGCACAAGAATAGTTTCTTCCCCCAGGCAATCTACCTCATGAACAGTTAAATGTTTCCCACTTAAACTTATGCTTATGCAAAAATGTGCAATATCCTTATATTTATTTGTTACCCCTCCATCCTAGAACATTCCTGCATCTCACTCAATCCTATTCCATTATCATTTATAGCACAATTGTTTATACACTTATTTATTTGCCAATTTGTAATTCTCCCGTAATCTTTTTTTTTTTTTTTTTTTTTTTTTTTTTGTCTGTGTTGTTGTCTCTGCGCACTGGAAGCTTATGTCACTAAAACACATTCCTTGTATGCGCAAGCATACTTGGCAATAAAGCTCTTTCTGATTCTGATTCTGATTCTGAGTGTGTGTGCTGAGGCTTCCATTGTCTGAGAGGAATTGCACCTGTAGGGTGCAATTCTCTCTTAGTTTCACTTTTAAATCGGTTAAAAATACAAATAAATACTTAGATTTAATTAACACTGACAAGGTAAACCAACATATCTGATTATTACCGGGTCAGGGCTCATTAATAATTGATGGTCATTAATAAATAATGGTCTGGTCAGTGATACTGAGAGAAAGACGAGAGATTAATCACCGCTCTGAGCACAAGCGTGTGGAGTCACAAACTCAGAGAAAACTAATTTATTCTTGTTTTATAGCTTTTAAAAATACACACAATCCACCAATTAGAACACACCAAGAGCCAAATTCAGATGTTTTTGAACTGTTTGTGTGAAAATGAAATATTTGCGGCTGCCTGTCTGAAATCACCGCCTCCGATCAGCGCGTGCAGTGTCACAAGCTCAAAACAAACGAATTTATTCTTGTTTAAGAGCTTTTTCAAATAAAATTTTACCACTAATGCACACAATCCACCCATTATAACACAACAAGAGTTAAATGCAGGTGTTTGTGACCCGTGTAAGTATGAAAGACTTATATTTTGACGGCGCGACTGGCAGATAGAATAACATCGATCTCTCGAGCTGCAGGATTCTGCCTTTCGTCGTAAGAACGAACACATCAGGGACAAGATTATTTCAAAATACATAATAGCTTGGCGAATATAAACGAAATCAACCACGTGAACATAAACTGTTGAGAAATAAATCTGAAGTGGATCATGATATTGGATTTGAATATTAAAGTGACCACATTTACCAGCTGCTTTTCAATTTTAATATATATATATATATATATATATATATATATATATATATATATATATATATGTATATATATATATATATATATATATATATAAAAACAAAAAACAAACAGAAAATCATTCGTCTTGGCTGCTTTTTTATGTGTGTATGTATTCATTTATGTATTACTATTATTATTTTGCTCTAACAAGAATTAATCTATATTTAATTAAATCGATGACATTTTATTTTACATTTGATTTGTCCATTTCTGCATCTAAACGCGTAAAACATGCTCTATTATACTATTGTTAGCAATTTCTTTATCGTCCAATTTATCTGGTGTACACACTTTTATTTTCATAATAAACTTGTTTGTTTGATTATAGACAGTTAAAGTGGTCTATAATTAATGTTTTATTCAAGCTGTTTAGAATGATTGAAGTAGGCAAATTTTTTAAAATGTAAATCCAAAAAACAAATTATTAATAATAATAATAATAAATAAATTAAAAACATTGGAAAACAATAACTGTTGTACTTTTTTATACATTTTGTATAATTTCATAGTTTATGTTTTATAATTGTAAAAACAAAATAAATTTAGCCACTCACATAGAAATCTCTTAGGCCCATCCTTTTCTGACAGTTTTAGGGATTTTTTAAAATCCTAAAAATTCTTATTTGTGCTGCAAATAATAATTTCAAACTCATTTGATACTGACCTATTACATCCTGTGACATGATATTTATCTGAATTTACATAATCTCATGGTTGTAACAGTAAATCTGTTCAGCTCACAGATGAAGACTAAGCTGTAGCTATAAGAATAAGATATAAGCTGTAATGCAAACAGAACTTTCACAAATGCTTATAGGTCAATAAAATCATTACAAAACACTTATAAATAATTTAAGGATTTGATAACACTGTAAAATAATGTCTAATTTGTTAACATTAGTAAATGCATTGGTAACACTTTATAATAACTGCACTCATTAGTAAATAGTCAGTTCATGCTTTATAAAGTCTTGTCCGAACATTAATAGTCATTAGTAAGAAGCTTATTAATACAGCTATAAATGACTTTATCTTGGTTTATAAGCACATATATTACAAAGGAGAGTAAAGGGTCAGTTATCTTCCTAAGAAAAAGAAAAAGAAACAAACACAACACAGATTGATACAGAACACAGAAATATTTATTTCAATATGCAATAAAAGGAAACCGTACACTTGAATATTTATATATATATGTATAGTAGGATCCATTTTGGTGATGGTAAAGGTTTTGTCCACTGGGGGGTGCTGTGGCTATGTTTAATTGGAGCACCTGTCCTGAGCAACAAGTGTGTGTGTTGGTAATTGGGAAGCACATAGTTTTTGAGTACACTGCAGAGAAACTCGCAAGGATGATTCTAGTTGTATGCCGTCCATAAGGCATGGCTTTGTGTGTACATGTGAACAAGAAGAGGCCACAAGAAGTTTGAGATCATGTTTATTGGAGCTTAAGTAATTAAGAAAGACATTTGTTATGCATCTACATCCGTCTGCATGGACTCTATTTGTACGTGTTTTAAACTTGCTTACTCCTATTATCAACGGCATTGGAAAGCCAGTACACACACATACATACATACATACATACAAACATACATACATACAGTACATACATATATATATAATTTTTTATCAAGTTTAAATCCTTTAAATCTCCTTTGTTAATGCTTTAAATGTATAAATCACTTTATAAATTCACTTTAGATGAGTTCACAAAAATAGATAGCTGGAAACTACTAAATGTTTTATAAAAACCTGACTTTATCATGAATTACAGCAGGAATATATGTCAATTAAAGCAGTTATTAACAAACTGACCAACTATTATCATGTGTCTAAATAATTAGATTTAAATATTTACACTAAAATAGTTTATTAATCATTTAATTTCACTTTCTTAATGATCTCATGAACCACTGAAAACTCCTAAATAACTGGTTTGAAAATAACGTAATTATACTTAAAGTATGAAATTACAATGATTGAACTGTATAGCTCAAGAACAAAACATTTATAGCTGTATTTATGAACTGCTTAATAATCCCTATTAAAGGAGTGCTATTATTATTTTTCACTTTTTCAACTTTAGTTATACTGTAATGTTGCTGTTTCAGCATAAAAAAAGTTCTACAAAGTTACAAAGCTGAAAGTCCAATTCAAAAGGAGATATTTTATTTAACAAAAAACACTTTTTAAAAACTATAATGAACAAATAGTTTGGACTACAACAAATATTGTCCGGGATTTGTTATATCACAAATATGGATGAATGGGATGAGACTTTGGTTGAGCTGCACTAGAGAAGGCAACGAGTGTGATATATACATAGTTAACCACGAAGGCTGGAAGAGAAAACGAAACTCCTTATATTCAGGTGTGAAGAATTATTAGGCATTTTTTCCTTTACTGATAAAATGAGCCAATAAAAGAGGTTTAACTCAGACTGAAAAATGTGTTACTAAAGTTATATATATTGTTCTGTGAATGTGATTCCAAAGTCTAGATGATTCGGATTAACCCTTTAACTGCCGTATCCCTTAAAACCTTACTGCCAGAAGGCTATTGTGAATGCATGTGCCCGCTGGGCACAGTTACCTGATGCCACTGG
The DNA here is from genome assembly GCF_963082965.1 of Carassius carassius. Taxonomy (NCBI): domain Eukaryota; kingdom Metazoa; phylum Chordata; class Actinopteri; order Cypriniformes; family Cyprinidae; genus Carassius; species Carassius carassius. The sequence goes on from NC_081800.1 coordinate 26,631,599, forward strand.
GGTGGTGTTGCACTGATGGCTTGAGCCCGCCATCGCTGCTTGCAGCTATATTTAAGGCCCGAGCACCGATGGTGTGAGGACCCTATTGTATCTGCTCCGTTTATTATTATTATTCCGCTTCTTCTCCAAAATGAATTGCATTTTTTGAGGGCTTAAACATAATCAAAAAGTCATGAAACTTTGCACACGCGTCAAACCTGGTGAAAATTTACGTCTGATATAGGATTCAGAAGAGGGTGAGGCGAAATGGCTCGTCAGCGCCACCTATACTAAGAAAATCAACAGCCTTCCAGCTATGTTGCACGTACATGCACGAAAATTGGCACACACATGTAACACGCCACTACCTACAAAAAAGACTCTTGGAGCAAAATTCTAAACCCAACAGGAAGTCGTTTATTTGTAATATTATGAGCAAATTTTGCGTAATTTTGGTCATTTCCATGCGTTGTATTTTAACAAACTTTTCCTAGAGATTTATTCAGATCAACACCAAATTTGGTACGCCTAATTAAAAGGCCTTTGCGATGTTAATTTTGCGAAGAACTTGAATTTTCATTGAAGGGCTTGTCCGTGGCAGCCTGGCGAATTTTTTTGATTCGCCATGAAAAATGAAGTTGCTATAACTCAGACATACAATGTCCAATCTGCCCCAAACTTCACATGTTTGATAAGAGTATATGTTTGCCCATATACAGTTATAGTCATAGCACCACCTATTGGCAACAGGAAGTGACATATTTTACGCTGCGACAGACTACTTTTTAAAATTTTTTGACATCAATGTCTTTTTTACGGTCAGTCTAATCTAAAGGCCTGTGCAATGTTAAATTATGAAGATCTTGGCTTTTCTTGAAAAGGCGTGTCCATGGCGCCGTGACAAAGTTCAAAGTCTTGCCATGGGAATAAAACTTGTTGTAACTCAGGCATTAAATGTCCGATCTTGCCCAAACTTCACATGTTTGATAAGAGTCCTGGCCTGAACACTTCTAAAGGCCAATAGTCCATCGGGTGTGACAAAATGGCTCTATAGTGCCACCTATACACATTCAACGGAGTGCGCCTCGAGCTATGTTTCATTTACATGTACAAAAATTGGTACACATATGTAACACACCAATACCTACAAAAAAGTCTCTTGGTACGAAATCCGAATCCCAACAGGAAGTCGATTATTTTGAATTTTCCCTGCAAAATTGGTGTTGTTTTGGCCATTTTCAGGGGTCGTACTCCTCCTAGAGATTTATTCAGATAAACACCAAACTTGGTTAGTGTAATCTAAAGCCCTTTGCGATGTTAAATTGTGAAGATCTTGAGGTTTCGTTAAAGGGCGTGTCCATGGCGGCCTGACAAATTTCGATGTTTCGCCATGAAACAGGAAGTTGCTGTAACTCAGACATACAATGTCCAATCTGCCACAAACTTGTTAGACAAGACTTCCACCCTTACCAGATCTACATGCCCATATTCAGTTATAGTCATAGCGCCACCTGCTGGCAACAGGAAGTGACATATTTTACACTGCGACAAATTTCTCCTAGAAAGTTTTTTACATTAATGTATTTTTTGTGGTCAGCCTAATCTAAAGGCCTGTGCAATGTTAAATTATGTAGATCTTGAGTTTTTGTTAAAGGGCATGTCCATGGCGCCATGACAAAGTTTGATGTCTTGCCACAGCAAGAGAAGTTGTTGTAATTCAGGCATAAAATGTTCGATCTTCCCCAAACTTCACATGTTCGATAAGAATCCTGGCCTGAACATATCTGAAGGCCAATATTCCATTATAATGATAGCGCCACCTGCTGGCAAAAGGAAGATTGGCACATATATGGAATATACTTTGATATATTCCACTAATAATTATGACTCAAAATGCATATTTCTCACCGTTCACCGCTCTTGTTCCCCTAAGAATTATTCTTATTCTTATTATTTTTATTTTTTATGAACCTTCCGGGGTTTTTTGGGGGTCTTAACATACTCAAAAACTCTTGACACAATCTGACTTTGCTGCAGCCTGGAATTGAACTACTGGTTTCGTCTGGTCAGAGGAGAACTGGCCCCCCAACTCAGAGCCATATAGAGAAAGAGTTGCGACAACTCCATTGACTCCAGTGGAATGCTTTTTTTACAGCAATGGCGGCTCGTGGAGCCTCTCAATAGTTCCCAGAAGTAGCAGCAAACCGATGCCGCGCCGTAGAGATGCAGCAGAACAAACCGTTTGCGACGCACTTTTAAAAGGTAAGACGTTTAAATATTACGATTGTAAATTATTAGCACATCTTAATAACAATAAACTGTAAATTAAAACCTTCTAGTAGATTATAACTCATTAAATGAGTAGATTTAAGGGATGTTATCAGATAACTAACAGATTAGGCTAGGATTGTAACGTTAGCTGAATAAAGTTGAATAAAGTAACAAACACCCTATTAATTGTAAAATCTGTTCTCTTAATTCAGTTTCATCCATCGTGTTTGGAATTAGAGAAAAGGAGTCTAAATTATTTTTTTTTTGCTGGGTGGGGAAAGTTAGCTAACGTTACATAGCCTATTAGTTCAATATTAACGTTTGACCGCGTGTGACAGCGGTGAGTGGTAAAATGAGGTTATAAAGTTTGTTCCTTATTACACGTATTAAATAATTAAATTCCTTAATAATAAAATGCACCCTATTGATGTAAATTTAGAGTGAACTGAGTTTGCAAAAACATGGGTGTAGTGTTTTTAGTCATTGTGATTCATTGACTATTACCTGTCTATATTATATAACCTATCTATATTATAATACTACTGTATTATATACTTAAACTTGTTAGTGTATAAAAGTAACATACTGTAACATTCTGTGGGTGCTGGTAGGTTGAGGATTAGTGGTGCCACTGGACTGTTCTGTGATGGATTATCAGTGAGGATACAGGTCAGGAGTGCTGAGGGCCTTTTTTTTTTTTTTAAAGCTGCATTTTCATTCTTTATTTTTCTTAGTGCTGCCTTTGCATTGTTTGATTTTTTTTTCTTGTCTCTTTAATTTTTTTAATAGACCCAGGTAACTGGCTGATGGTTCACTGGAATGCTGACTGGCTGCTGACTGACTTGCTGCTGGCTGACTGAGTAGTGTCAGCTGTCCCTGTCTCTCCTCTCTAGCCATGTCCTCTATTTCTTCAATGTCACTTTCCCTTCTCTAAGTGTCCTCATTCATTTTTTCCACAACCTTTGAAACTGATAGAGGCAGAATACATGGAATTGCTAATTTTAAATATTGAAAATATCACATCACTTCAAAATTAGAAATATTACTTCAACTAGTACGAGTTTGTACTTATTATATATGTATCACCTGAAATAATATAGCTGTAATCAGCAGCGATTTGCTGTATGTTTACAGGTCTACAGGTCTAGGGGTGCATCGTGGAGCAGGGGCACTCCTCTTTTTGACCACAGAGGTTGTCGGAATAGCACCTGGTCTCAGACTACTCTTTAATTTTTTGGTCATGACAAATTGGTTTTCCACAAAATGTCCCTGCAGAGTGACTTGAGTTTAGTTTCCACACACAACTTTTTCTTTTCTTTTTTTTTTTGTCTACCCACATATTAAATGCACAGTTATAGGTAACACTGATGACTCCCTGCAATGTCTCAGCTCCCTGGGTTTAAATAAATTTAAGTATAATTACCTAACAATGTTTTGTTGTTGTTGTAATTTTTATTTATATTTAAATTGCTCCTGTTGACTTGAGCCAACCATTATTTCCTCCTCTCCATGTCAGCGGGGAAGCCATACATTTGCACACCTTTCTCTGACCGAGTGGAGCATCCCCATGCAGCACAGCAAACCATGGTGGAGACTATGCAAGGACAACATGAAAGAAAGGACACATACAAAATGCTTGGAATGCTATTAAATTTAGCATTTATTTCAATAAAAATACAAAGAAAAAGTCATCTCGTAATATATAATTACAATTTAAAATAACTGTTTTCTATTTTAAAATGTAATATACTCATGTGATGCCAAGCTGAATTTTCAGCATCATTACTTTTGAATGGCAGTGTACATGTTTGTATACGAGTATGCCTGAATATATTGTGTATATGAATAAGTACATAATTATATTAATATATGTAATTGTAAGAACTGTTAACAATAAGCTTCATTTTACATTTACTTAAAATGCTTATTACTGCTGCTAACAGTATAGTGCAGTGCAAGCTGAAAATCAACTGTCACCAGCCTGTCTCTGTACTATCTGAAAGTCATCAATATGACATTAGTTAACATGAGATCAGTGAAAAAAATAACAATATGTAACGTAAAAAGGCAACCGCAACCCATGTTTATACAACTTAACGTTAGCCTGAAATAAGTTTTTAAAATAACGGTAAGTTAATTGAACACTTCTAAATTGAACATCGCTATAACTACATATTCATGCTACATACATATGTCGGTGTGTTGTATAAATATATAAAATAAATGCATTTATTGACTCCTTATTACCAGAAATCGCAGTTTTGTCACTCTACTATATCAGTTTGAATGGCCACCAACGCACTTCCTGGAACTATCTGAAGTCTACATGAATCACGTGACAACCAAACATTTCGAACTTCCGTTGTCGCAACTCTCTCTCTCTATGGCTCTGCCCCAACCCCAAGGTTTTTTTTCTTCATTCTGCCACTGATGGAGTTTCGGTTCCTTGCCGCTGTCGCCTCTGGCTTGCTTAGTTGGTCACTTCATCTACAGCGATATCGTTGACTTGATTGCAAATAAATGCACAGACACCATTTAACTGAACAGAGATGACATCACTGAATTCAATGATGAACTGCCTTTAACTATCATTTTGCATTATTGACACACTGTTTTCCCATTGAATGTTGTTCAGTTGCTTTGACGCAATGTATTTTGTTTAAAGCGCTATATAAATAAAGATTACTTGACTTGACTTGAAAATTGGCACACACATTGGAACCTGCGGCCATCAGGATGCCGCAGAGGCTGGGACCCGGGCGTGGCACAGAGGCTCTACAGTGCCCCCTGGAACACAGTCAGAAATCTTGAGCCATAGCTCACACACACTTGCATGTATTTATATGAAACTCAGTACACTTATAGATCTCATTGAGCCGAGCAACTTTCGTGCACTATGTCATAGGCTCCGCCGAACAGGAAGTCAGCTATTCAGGGCTGTTTAAAAAAAGCATGCTCTGTAATTTGAAATACTCCTCTGAGGACTTTCAACCGTTTGCCTTGAAACTCGGAGAACATGATCTCAAGACATTGAGGATGAAAAATTGCCATGGGATTTTTGATATCTTGAATGGTTTGCCCGTGGCGTGGCATTGAAATTAGGGCAACAAATTTGAAACAGGAAATGTCTAATAACATCCACATACATTGACTGACTTTCATCAAACTTCACCGGATTGTTCATTGTATTATGCCGCTCTTATATATATAACTATTAGGGGTCTTAGTTATAGCGCCAACAACTGGCAGCAGGAGGTGTGTCATTTTCAAAATGTTTTGAATTCATCATCTTATTTTTACTCAATTTGCTTCAAACTTCATCAGAATAATGACAAAACATGGCCGATAAAAATCTGTTGTGGGGATATCGATATCTAATACAGTGTTGCCATGGCAACTTGTCAAACTTAAATATTCTTTTCTGGTGCATTTGAGGCAGATAACAACCTCAGAATTACAAGAAACTCAAAACACATATCAGTTCTAATGATATATAGACAATGTCAAAAGCTTATTAAAGGGCGTGAAAGAGGAACTCTATAGCACCACCTTTTGTCAAAAGTGGGGAGGTTAGTTTTAGCTACAGACACCAAACTTTTATTTTTATTTTTTTTTAAAGATTAATATATCAAACATACAACAAGGCACATATAATCATATTCAGTCAATCTTACAACATGAATTGAACATGGAGCACAACGTTGATGCATTTTCCAAAAAAAATAAAAAAAAATAAGATAAAATAAATAAATAAAGGGAAAAAAATACCAAGAGACTCAGCAGTAGACACTAAGGAATGAGTTTGCATAAGTATTCATAAAAAATTAGGGCTTTTTTTGTTTTGCAACATTTCAGGGATTGTTTATACAAAATTATATCATTTAGAAAGGCATTAAAGACAGGGGATGTTTTAAGAAATCGACATTTGTGTATGAAATATTTTGCCATTAAAATCAGATTATTCACTCCAAACTCGGTTGTTCTGTTCTCTATTTGAAGACCAAATTTAACGTATTCATATGTTAACATTGGGATATTTTGTGTATCGTACATGATCCAGTACTGGAAAGCATCCCAGAAGGTCTGGGTTACACTACAAGAGAAGAAGAGATGTTCTGCGGTTTCAAAGTCAGAATTACAGAAAGTACAAACATTCACATCCATATTAAATCTTTGATGCAAGAAATTGTTACATGGATAAATCTCATTCATCACTTTGAAGTGAACTTCTTTTACCTTCGGTGAAATAGGAAAAGAAAGGTAACTGGTTCTTATCTTCACTAAACAATCACTGGTAAATTTCTGGAAGATATGTTTTCTCTTGAGTGGTGATGGGAAGCAGATCGAAGTGAGAACATTTCTAAAAAAAAGTATTATTACATTTATTTTTATCTAAGAAATTATAAACATCTATGATTAACATGGGCTCTCGAGGAATAACCACAGAGTATGTTAACATGCCTTTTACTAAAGTGATCAAAGCTTGTGGGATTGCCTGAATTACCGTTTTAAATTGCCTCTCAGTGCACATCAAACTGTATTTCCGGATGAAAACATCATATGTTAAGAAGTTACCAGAATTATCTAATAAATGAACAATTGACCAGACACCCTTTTCCATCCATTCACCGTAGAAAAAAGATTTTCTCTTAATTAATATACATCTGTTATTCCATATTGGGACCGTGTGAGGAGTAAAGTTATGTTTGTATATGAGTTTCCAGTATTGGAGAACCTGTTGATGGAAAGTTGAAAGCTTAATCGGTAGTTTGGAGATGTTGAAGTCACATCTTAACAAGAAATGTATGCCACCAACCATTTTGAAGATTTTGAAGGGGAAATCAAACCAGAAATTATCACCTTTTATAATAAAATTCTGTAACCATTTTAATTTGATGGTATCATTTATTGGGTCAACGTCAATGGCATTTAACCCCCCATCTTTGGCAGGTTTCACTGTATCACTTTTATTTACATAATGATATTTATTTTTCCATATAAAATTGAAATTATCTTATCTGTTTTTGGACGTATTTTACTTACTAAAATGCAAAGCTTGTCAAGACTTACCTTCCCAGCCTACTCATTGGATATACCCGACAAATTAATTAAGAAGATCAATCAAGATAATTTCAATTTTATATGGAAAAATAAATATCATTATGTAAATAAAAGTGATTGTCAAGAATAGTTCTATTTTTTTGAATATAGAACTATTTCTAAGAATAGTTCTATTTTTTTGAATGATATTTTCTATGTTGGATGTTTCTCTAACCTTTTTATCTTTAGAAATTATAATACCCAAGTATCTGACTTCATTTTTAACTGGTATATTATGCATATTAATCATGTCATGGTCTTGAATATTTAAAATTTCACATTTTTCCATATTCAACTTTAAACCAGATGCTTTGGAGAACAAAGAAATCTCTTTTAATGCCACTGGAATTTGTCTTGCATTCTTTAAAAAAAGTGTGGTGTCATCTGCCAATTGACTTATTACCAATGAATTTCCCATGACATTTAGAGGTTGGATGTTTGGGCTATTTTTAACATGGATTGCTAGTAATTCGGCTACCATGATAAATAACAAAGGCGAGGTTGGTCAACCTTGTCGAATGCCTCTCTTTATATCAAAGCGCTTAGATGTTCCAAATGGCAGAGACACTGAACTGTTGATGTCTGTATATAGCAGATTGATTATGTCAATAAACTTATTCCCAAAGCCAAAACACTCCAGAGTCCTTAAAAGAAATTTATGTTCGACCATGTCGAAGGCCTTGTAAAAGTCCAAAAAAAGAATAATTCCATCATCCTTAATTAAGTGCTTATAGTCTAACAGATCTAATACCAATCTTATATTGTTATGTATAGATCTGTCTCGGAGAAAACCAGATTGAGTATCACTTATAACATCAGCCAGACCATTCCTCAACCTGTCAGCAATCACATGAGAAAACAGCTTATCGTCAGTGTTCTATAAGGTGATAGGGCGAAGATTATTGATATATCTTTTGTCTTTGCCTTGTTTGGGAAGGAGAGTTATTAAACCCTGTTTCATTGTAGGTGTAAGTGTCCTATTGCTCAAAATGTCCTTTATAGCCTCCAATAAAAAACCTTTCAGGTCAACCCAAAAGAATTTGTAAAAATTGGATGTCAGGCCATCTTGTCCTGGTGCTTTCCCTACTGCTATTCTCTTAACTGCTTCATCTAATTCTGCTATTCTGATCTCAGAGTCACATATTTCTTTAAATGCTAATTCTATTTTGGGGATATACGGCATCAAACCACCAAGGAAAATATCTGAGTCATACCTTGAATATTCAGAGCCATAAAGTTTGAAGTAAAATTTATAAATTTCTTCAGATATTGTTTTACGATCTGTGCACTCTATATCATTAATCATTAATGAATTAATTACCTTTCTCTCCTGTCTCCTTTTCTCTAATCCACTAAAATAAGACGTGTTTTTCTCCCCTTCCTCTATCCATTTTGCCTGAGACCTTACATAAGCCCCTCAAGCTTTTTTAAGATACAAGTGATCTAATTTTTCTTGTAGGTTAATTAAAGTGCTTTTATCAGCATTGGACATTAGAGTTTTATCATAGTATCTATTAATATCCTGTACCAATTGTATCTCATATTGCTTTTGTTTGCTATGTTTGGATTTACTGTATTGTATCGAAAACTCCCTTGCCTTAAACTTAAAGTACTCCCATCTACTACTATAATTGCCTATATGTATATCATTTTTAATTTTCTCTATCAAATTTCGGATAATTTTATTATATTCCTCATCTTTTAGAAGGTCTGCATTAAATTTCCAGTAATCTTTTTTATTTTATTTTGGGGTCTATTATCTGGATTTAATACAAGATTTATTACACAGTGATCAGTTAAAGGTGCACTATTAATCGACACATTTGAGACATTGCTAGCAATTCCAGGTGTTGCTAACCATAAATCTATTCTGGATTTACTGCTACCATTGGGTTTGATCCATGAGAATTGTATGACCTCTGGGTTCCTATCCCTCCAAATGTCTATTAAACTGTTTTAATTTAAGAAATCACAAAGAGTAGTATTCCAGTGGTATGTGCTATATTTAGAAGGATATCTATCCTGCCATTCATCAGGTGTCAAATTTAAATCTCCACCAATCAAAATAAGTTCGGTATGATACATTTCCTTATATTCAGTGACTACATCCGTAACTTCTGATAACAGCATTTTGTTCTGATTACTACCATTAAAGCCATAAACGTTTACCAAAATAATAAAAATCCCTTCAATATTTAACACAACAGCAAGCCAGTGACCAAAACCATCAGCTTTAAAAGTGATTACTTTCCCTGGACATTTATTGAAGCAGATGGCTACACCGCCAGACCGATTAGAACCATGACTGAATATAATCTTTTCCCCCCATTGGTTTGACCAGAAGGTGGCATCAGCGTCACAGAAGGTGAGTCTCTTGTAAAAAAAGTACAGTGGGCATTTTGACCCTTATAAAACAAAAATACTGCTTTCCTCTTCACTGAATCTCTAAGGCCTCTTGTGTTCAAAGAAGTGAACAATAAACTCGTCTTTAACATAGAAAAATAAAAAAAGTTTTAACAAAAAAAAAAAAAAACTGCTGTAACAATAAAGCAGTAACAATAGTCACCAAAGGAAACAAAAAAATATATATTTAGCCTAATATATAGTCTAACTATATTAGTAAAGATCTCTTTTTAGTTCTTTAGAAATATAACTAACGGGTAATCCTCTAACATTTAAACAAATAGGGATGTAACGTTACCCTGCCTTTAAATGATAATTTTCAAAAGTCTTTCCATGCCTATGATGAATTGTTTTTTTTATTATTCTCTGGCATATATGCGACGACCGTTTATGTAGCCAAAAGGTCCCCTGTAATATGCCTTCTCACCCGCTTTCCTTGCTTGCAGAATTTGCGGCCAGAGTTTTCCCCTTTCCAGCATGTCGTCCTTCGTCAAATCCTCGGGGAAACGTATCCCTGCAGCCTCACAGACCTGCGATGTTTTAGTCATTCTCCAGATGGCATCTCTATGTTGACGCTTAGTGAACTGCACAATCACCTGGCGTGTCTTGTTATCCTCCTTCCTGCCCAGGCGGTGTACAGTGTCCACATATTCTTCCATTTTCTGGGACCATTCTGGTGCGATCTCCACCAGCAGTCGTATCACCTCTTGCCTGATGTTTTCATCCAATGTTACCTTCTCTTTGATTCCCTTTATTCTCAAATTCCAGCGTCGTCTATATCTGTCTTGCTCCTTCTGATCTTTCTGTGAATTCGTCAACTTCTTTCCGTAAAACAGACATTTGGGTTTCCAAAGTAAAAATCTTCTCCTTGCATTCCTTGACCCCTTCAGCATTGAATTCAATTGACTTCGTAAGATTAGCAATCATCACAGTGTTCTGAGTTAGCTTAACATCAAGCTCCGCCATCTTTTGGTCTTGACTATCAAACCTGGAGTGAAGTGCTTGAATTGCTTCAATTCTGGACAACTTTCTAATTTACAGTCATCAGCTACGACCAACAGGAAGTCGGCTATTTGGGTTTAAATGGTGATTTTTTTTTTATACAGCTGTGAATTAATGAATACTACTCAGAGGAGAATTACACTATACACACCAAACTTTGTCTACATGATGCCAATACATTGAGGAACTTAAATTGCAAATGGATTTAGGGTAGCTTGAATGGTTTTGCCGTGGTGATTTTTTAAAATATCAGTAGAAAGGGAAACATTAATTGTCTTGTATTTTAAATTGCAGCTTCAAACCACTTCAAAATCATTTTTCATAAAGAGAACACGTCATTCTGAGGAAATATGTACAATTTCACTACTTTACAACACTGTATGATTAAAAGAAAATAAAAAAATCGGCAGACATCCGATCTCACTCTGAGGCCACCCTGTCAGTGTGTGGGAAGGGAGGGGGATGTGTTGAGTGGGAGGGGGTGGGGGTGGGGTGGTTGTGGGCTTGCCTGACAGACAGAGAGAGAGAGAGAGAGAGAGAGAGAGAGAGAGAGAGAGAGTTAACATCTGTTTAATCACTAGAAAAAAATAAATAAATAATCAGTAATTGTGTGTTGTTGATTTATTTATTTATTTTCATCATTACAGCTTAAGAAATCTCTTAGGCCTTATCATTTTCTGCCGGTTTTAGGGACAAAAAACCTAGTACAATTTAATATGTAGGACTTTGACAACCTAGTTTTATATAATTAGGTTAATAATTATGTTAATTACAACATAAGATAAAAAATACATACATGTGGACTTATTTTTTTTTTACTTATCTTTTTTTATTCTGCAAATAATAATTTAAAAAAGTGAAGTGACATTCAGCCAAGTATGGTGACCCATACTCAGAATTTGTGCTCTGCATTTAACCCATCCGAAATGCACACACACAGAGCAGTGAACACACACACACACACTGTGAGCACACACGCGGAGCAGTGGGCAGCCATTTATGCTGCGGCGCCCGGGGAACAGTTGGGGGTTCGATGCCTTGCTCAAGGGCACCTAAGTCGTGGTATTGAAGGTGGAGAGAGAACTGTACATGCACTCCCCCCACCCACAATTCCTGCCGGCCCGGGACTCGAACTCACAACCTTTCGATTGGGAGTCCGACTCTCTAACCATTAGGCCACGACTTCCCCCGTCGTGGGGGAATTTGAAACTCATTTGGTACTATGACAAACATCTTGTGACATGACATTTATCTACATTAACACACAATCTCATGGATATAACAGTAAAACAGTTCAGCTCAGACGAAGACTAAGCTGCAATGCAGGCAAAAATATTTTACAAAAACTTATAGATCAATAAAATCATTAAAAAAAAATTTCACTGAGTGCATAATAATTAGGCACATTGATATTCTGATTATATTTTTTTCCAAACACGTTTTACCAATTCCAAATCACATCAATCTTAAAACTACTAAACATTTGGTATTTAATAATTTATTAGTGATATATAATTGTCTTTGAAGGCTGGAAGTGAAAAACTCCTTATATTCAGGAGTGCTGAATTATTAGGCAGTTTTTATTTTACTGATAAAATGACCCTCACTTAATTAGAATAACATGCTGAAGTATTGTGTAATACTGTATGTTAAGACTAATTCTTTATAGGCTTTATGCACAGATAAGTTTTGAGTGACTCTTGAAGGATCAGCACCACATCCTGTTTTACCACTGTTTAAAGAATTTATCTTACAGAACGGGTCGGGAATGCATGGCTCATGAGCCGCACCTGGCTCTTTGACAGAAGTCATGTGGATCGCCAGATCCATACATACATCACTATAGATCGGAGATTTGTTGCAGAGTCTACATATGCTGATAAAAGGTTTAAAATAATATTTTTTTACCCGGCAATGTGTTTTCAGTGCACATTCAGTGCTGTTTGCGAGAGTCACGACAGCAAACCACTGACTTGTCTATGGTAACATAGAGCTGATAAACTGAATCTGTTTCCTAGCTTGTTAGTTTATGGCAATAGCGGGAAAAAAAATAATTGTTTGAACAGCAGAAAAAAAAGTGACCAGACTGAAAACATATACTTTGTGCCAGGAAGAAACATTTCGCCGGTTACTTTGGCTTTTTCCACGCAGCTTTCAGCGGGTGGGACTTTACTAATAAAGGAACTAGGGCTGTGTGATATGGACAAAAAAATAATTGAAATTGAATTGATTTCGATTACGATTTTGACACACACACAGACATGCTTTACAATAATAAATGCATTCAGTATGAATTTGAAACATATTTTCAAAAGAAAACCAATTAGAACTTCATCTAAAAGTTGTAACATGTCTCTAGAAAAGACAACTCAAAATAGTCACTGTAAATGGTGTGACAAAATGTCAAACATATGGCAAAAAAATAACTAAATAAATCCCGTATCCAGGGATTTGTTTTTTCTTTTATCCCATGCATTGGTCATAGAGCTCATTGTAGCGGTGCCTCAGGTTTTGAAATATATTTGTTATACAATCTGTCTGCAATGCGTATACAGTATGTATATGCAGTTTAGAAGCAGCATCAAGAGCGCGTTATTGTAACACAAAAGCACATTAAAATAATGCCCGAGTGCGAATCTCTCCGCTCACACGCAGATTTCCTTAGCTTTGTCAGAAACCAGACACACATGCTCAGATTCCACCCTGCGGAGGAATGTTGTTGGCTGGGCGAAGACGGAGACAAGGGTTTGGCAGAAACAGACACCGGGCTGAGTATATTGGGATGTCTATCTAACTGTGAAATGCTCTATGGACATGTGTAACGAAGTGGTTGAGTGGTTGAGAACAGGAAGACTCACCGGAAATATCGCTGAAGGAGGCCCTTTTTGGACAGGTCACGTGGCAGCAGGAGAAGTATCCAAGGAGCTGAAAAGAAGAGGGAAAAGAGACCTCGTGTTAGTAACGGTGTGAGTACTCCAAACCATCATACAGCAGCATAATTATCTGGAGTGTACTATCTGTGAGCCTTTTTGTGAGTTTTTGGCATAGTAAGTGAGCGGCCCCACCGTGGAGGAGGATTGTGGGTGAGGCGGGACCAGGAGTGAGAGGAGGTGTTGGGGTGTCGTGGCGGCGACGTTCAAATCTGAATATTCTTTGCATCAGTGTTCTCACGATTTCCAGGACGAATCTTTGGTCAGACGGGGGGTTTGACCATAAATTCACCAAGAGTGTGTGTGTGCAGTGGGTGAGCCTTTGTCCTTTGCTGTGAGTGTATACACTTGAAAATTACAGTGTTGTGCTGTATTTGTGTCGTCAAAAACCACCCTTTCAGGCCCGACGAAATCCTCTGGAGGAAGTAAGTACTGAGGCGGGCGAAGAAAACAACATCTCTAATTAGATGCCGTCGATGACATCCTGACCCTTCTACCCCACGTAACGGAGGTGGGAAACAAATTCAAGTAAGAACAGTGTGGATATAGTCATTGTTAAATTTTAACATTTTAAACAAAAAGAATTGGTTCAACGGCAGGGCAAACAGTTAAAGGACACTCACTACGGACTTAACGACCAGTTTCCACAAGAAATCATCCATAGACGTAAACAGCTAATCCCCATCCGCAAGCAAATGATGAAAGAAGGCAAAAGAGCAATACTTACAGTGGACAAATTATACATTGATGGACAGTTATTCAAAGACAAGGACATCACCCCCTGGCTCTACTAGAACCCTTCCCTCAACAATATCATTCCAGCCATGACACCCCCCCCCCACTTTCATTTCTTGTATATATAATATAATGCACCTATGTCTCGCGGCACTATACGTATGTATGCACCTCAGTCACCTATGTTTTGTTTTTCAACCTTTGTTTTTTTTTGTTTTATGTGATTTGCTGTAAATGCTTATGTTTGTTTAGTGCTATCATGTCCTACTGTTCTGTTTGTTCTGTTTTTTATGTTCAGCACAATTCATTTACAATTTATATGTCAGTATAGAAATATTAGCTCAATATGCAACTCAAATTCATAACCTGGAACATCCATGGCGTTAGCTCTCAAACCAAAAAAAATACAGTTCTCAACTATTTGGACAATCTACAGGCAGATATATGTTTACTACAAGAAACACACCTTGCAGATTCAAAACGAAACACCCTAAGATCAGCACAATTCACTCATTTTCAGCCACTTATAATTCAAAACAAAGAGGAGTGTGCATCCTGATAAGCAAAAAAATTCAATTTGTTCATCATACAACTATTTCAGACGCTTTATTATTATAAACATAACAATAACCCGGTAACAATCGGCAGCATCTATGGCCCAAATTTAGATAACCCTGCCGTTTTCCACCCTTTTTTTCTTTCATTTCAAATTTTTCAAACGGCCCGGTAATTATAGGAGGCGATTTTAACACCGTAATTGACCCATCACTTGACAGATCCGCAAGTAATAAAAGACACTGGCAATCCACTGACACAATAATACAGTCCATGAGAGATTTTGGCCTTGGTGATGGTTGGAGGCTACAGCATCCAACTGACAAAGAATATACATTTTACTCGTCACAGTCCATCAAAGCTACTCCCGCATAGACTTTTTCTTAACTAGCAATTCAATTATACCAAATATCTCTGAGCACAAAATCCACTCCATCAGCATCAGTGACCATGCTCCAGTAACATTCATATGGAATCCAGCTAATTTACATAAACACATCAGTAGATGGCGTTTTAACATATCACTTCTTAAAGACCCAGAGTTCGACAGTTATCTTAAAAGAGAGTGGACATCCTTCCTAGAAATAAATGACTCAAAGTTATCAGCTTCATTACTTTGGGAAACAGGCAAAGCAGTATTACGAGGTAAAATCATTTCATTCTCCGTCCATAAAAAGAAAATAGAAGAACAAGAAGAAATCAGACTAGAAAATAAAATAAAAGAACTTGAAATATTACATGCAAATAACCAAACAGAAGTAGTATATAATGAATTAAGAAAACAAAAATTCCTACTAAACGAAATCATAAATAAAAAAACTCAATTTCTAATTCATAGACTCCGTCAAGAAACCTACCATCATAGCAACAAATCTAGTAAATATTTGGCCAATCAGATCAAAAGAAACAGAGAAAAAGTAACAATTGCAACTATTAAGGACTCAGCAGGGAAGCCTACCAACTCTCCACAAGAAATAAATACAATATTTCGAAACTTCTATGCCAAACTTTATTCATCGGATAATAACACAAGACAAGATGATATTAATTTATTTTTCAATAATTTTCAACTCCCAAAACTTAACACTGAACAAATCAGCGCACTGGATAATCCAATCATAGAAAAAGAACTCCATATCGCCCTTGTTAGTCGAATGCCTAACAATAAAGCACCAGGACCTGATGGCTTCGCTGCTGAGTTCTATAAACATTTCTGGTCCATTTTATCTCCATTATTCATCAGAGCAATAACGGAAATAAAAGAAAATTCAAGATTACCAGTGCACATGAATACAGCCACTATTACACTTATTCCTAAACCTAATAAAGATCCAACCCTTCCATCAAACTACCGTCCTATATCTTTCATCAACGTAGACATTAAAATAATCACTAAAGTTCTTGCACATAGAATTGAAAAAATTATCCCGCTCATAATCCACCCTGATCAGACTGGTTTTATTAAAGGTAGGCAGGCATCCAACAACACACGCAGATTATACGATTTAATCCATTATTCATCACTACAACAGGAAAAAAAAATTATAGTCACTTTAGATGCAGAAAAAGCTTTTGACAGAGTCAATTGGAACTTTTTATTCACCACATTACAAAAATTTGGCTTTGGTGAGTCGTTTATTAATTGGATTAAAATTCTATACACAGCACCTTCTGCCACAGTCACAACCAATGGACTAACATCACAAAGCTTCACACTGCACAGGGGGACTAGGAAAGGATGCCCACTCTCTCCTTCTTTATTCACCATCTTCATTGAACCCTTAGCAGCAGCCATCTGTCAGAACCCACTCATCAGAGGAATCCACACACCCCAAACACAACACAAGATTAGTTTATATGCTGATCACATTTTACTCTTTTTGCAAAATCCTCAATCATCTCTGCAAGAAATAACTAAAACCATTGATCTATACTCTACAATATCAGATTATGCAATAAATTGGAATAAATCTTCAATTCTTCCGCTACATCAAACTAAATGGGATTTTGTATCCCAGGTATCACCCATTCCTCTATGCACAGGCCACATCACTTATTTAGGCGTTAAGGTTTCCTTTCAGGCTGTCAGAGCTGACTGGACTCAACTTCACTCCTCTACTGAAAACATTAGAAGACGACCTTCACAGCTGGCACAACTTACCACTCTCCATCCAGGGCAGAATAGCTATAATCAAAATGACAGTACTTCCAAAAATATACTATTTTTTCTCAATGATCCCAACCCAACCTTCTCTCAGTTGGTTCAAATCTTTAGACTCCATTATTACCCGATTCTACTGGAAAAATAAACCACCCCGGATAAAATTAAGCACTTTACAAAAACCCAAATCCTTAGGAGGATTAGAAGCACCGCATTTTTACCATTACTCACTAGCAAATCAACTTCAATACATATATAAATGGACTCACCCCACTCAGTCAGACATGGCTACATGGCTAGACATAGAACAATCACTCTGCGAAAAATTTCACATATCAGACATCCCATTTCTTAGTCAGTCCATTAAACACCACCCATGTTTCACATTTCTTTATTTCCGTTTTGTCGCCCGTCTATGATGTCATATAAACTTTGACCCCTCTAGTTTATCTAACTTCCTGCGGAACCGCCAAATACAAAGGTGAACAGAAGCAAAGACGAGACGAAGAAGAAAAAGTAGTAGCTAGTCTTGATCGAGACTATTATATTTTATATTTATATTGTTTATATTCGTATTTATACTTAAATCAATAACTTAGTTATGGATCATGATTATGCTTTGCCTGCACGTTCTGTGAAGCGCAAACGTACGGGTGAAATAAATGACCTGAGAAAGTTTTGGCACAAGAGAACAAACAAGACACGGGTAAATATTGGAGTTGCATTTCCAAGATAGAGAGAGCTTCATGACAAGCTGAAACTACAGAGAGATGTTTGCATTCTAATAAACAGGTATGCATCCATTCAGCTAACTGTATCTATCCGTATATTTTGTGAAACGATGATGTCTTGTGTAAAACGCAGACGGACTAGCTCTCATGTAGAGTATAATGTAAATCTACATGTGTTCTATATCTAGCTGGATAAAGTAGCTTTTTTTAACATATATTGTGTTTTATACATATATTACTACTAGCTAGATGGAATATTGATTTGATAGGGGTCTGATAATTCGTATATCTCTCCGTTCGAAAAGACGTGATTGTCAAAATACTAGGCTGCTGCTGCTGTAGGTGAAGGGAGACCGCTGACAGACCAGGCTCTTGTCTTCATGACAACAATATCTATACTTCATGTTGAACATAAATATAAAGCCTACTGATAAAGGACACCGTCAACAGTATTGACGGCAAAATAGACGATGTTTGACAGGTGCAATATTTGAAAATCGATAATTATTTATTTTTAAAATTACATTTATATCTGAATTTATGTCAACCTATAGACTTCAAACATCAAAATGTCATGAATTAATATGTATTTGTGTACAAAATTACATATAAACATACTTTCCTATTATATTTTGCCTGGAAACGCTTCCAACACGCGTGCGTGTCGCGTGAAAAATAGGCGTCGGTTCTATTTCTAGCAAGCACGCGTTTTCCGCGCGCCTTGAGCCGCGCCTGAGAGGCGCGGCTCACACAGGCAGTCTACAAGCTCTAACCTATTAACATGGGAGCCGAATTAAAAACTGACACACCACGCAGCTGAGACGCTTGCGCCACGCATCCAGTGTGTCGCCGGCCTCCGTTAAAATGAGTGAGGAATGTGGGGAGCGACAGAGCGCGTGTTCCAATGAACAACAACTCCCATGAGCCTACGCTCTTTCCCGACATCATCAAAGTACTTCTTATGTTATTATTTTTATTGATGACCCCTGGTGGCCAAAAATTCCATACTGTGCGTTTAAATACTATTTAATACTTCTACATATTACTATTATTATTTGTTGTTGCTGTTTTTTTTCATTGTTGTTATTATTACTGCTGTTTTATTGTTGTTTTTGTGTTCTGTTTTTGTGTTAGTCAAAGTCAAAGTCACCTTTATTTATATAGCGCTTTAAACAAAATACATTGCGTCAAAGCAACTGAACAACATTCATTAGGAAAACAGTGTCAATAATGCAAAAATGATAGTTAAAGGCAGTTCATCATTGAATTCAGTGATGTCATCTCTGTTCAGTTAAATAGTGTCTGTGCATTTATTTGCAATCAAGTCAACGATATCGCTGTAGATGAAGTGACCCCAACTAAGCAAGCCAGAGGCGACAGCGGCAAGGAACCGAAACTCCATCGGTGACAGAATGGAGAAAAAAACCTTGGGAGAAACCAGGCTCAGTTGGGGGGCCAGTTCTCCTCTGACCAGACGAAACCAGCAGTTCAATTCCAGGCTGCAGCAAAGTCAGATTGTGCAGAGGAATCATCTGTTTCCTGTGGTCTTGTCCTGGTGCTCCTCTGAGACAAGGTCTTTACAGGGGATCTGTATCTGGGGCTCTAGTTGTCCTGGTCTCCGCTGTCTTTCAGGGATGTAGAGGTCCTTTCTAGGTGCTGATCCAGTATCTGGTCTGGATACGTACTGGATCCGGGTGACTGCAGTGACCCTCTGATCTGGACACAGACTGGATCTGGTGGCCACGGTGACCTCGGAACAAGAGAGAAACAGACAAATATTAGCGTAGATGCCATTCTTCTAACGATGTAGCAAGTACATAGGGTGTTATGGGAAGTGTTTCCGGTTCCGGTTTACCTAATTAATGCAGCCTAAAAATTCTTTAACGGATTTGGATAATAAAAGCATATTAGTATGTTATGTGTATGCCAGGTTAAAGAGATGGGTCTTTAATCTAGATTTAAACTGCAAGAGTGTGTCTGCCTCCCGAACAATGTTAGGTAGGTTAATCCAGAGTTTAGGTGCCAAATATGAAAAGGATCTGCCGCCAGCAGTTGATTTTGATATTCTAGGTATTATCAAATTACCGCTGAGTTTTGAGAACGTAGCGGACGTAGAGGATTATAATGTAAAAGGAGCTCATTCAAATACTGAGGTGCTAAACCATTCAGGGCTTTATAAGTAATAAGCAATATTTTAAAATCTATACGATGCTTGATAGGGAGCCAGTGCAGTGTTGACAGGACCGGGCTAATATGGTCATACTTCCTGGTTCTAGTAAGAACTCTTGCTGCTGCATTTTGGACTAGCTGTAGTTTGTTTACTAAGCGTGCAGAACAACCACCCAATAAAGCATTACAATAATCTAACCTTGAGGTCATAAATGCATGGATTAACATTTCTGCATTTGACATTGAGAGCATAGGCCGTAATTTAGATATATTTTTGAGATGGAAAAATGCAGTTTTACAAATTCTAGAAACGTGGCTTTCTAAGGAAAGATTGCGATCAAATAGCACACCTAGGTTCCTAACTGATGACGAAGAATTGACAGAGCAACCATCAAGTCTTAGACAGTGTTCTAGGTTATTACAAGCAGAGTTTTTAGGTCCTATAATTAACACCTCTGTTTTTTTCAGAATTTAGCAGTAAGAAATTACTCGTCATCCAGTTTTTTATATCGACTATGCAATCCATTAGTTTTTCAAATTGGTGTGTTTCACCGGGCTGCGAAGAAATATAGAGCTGAGTATCATCAGCATAACAGTGAAAGCTAACACCATGTTTCCTGATGATATCTCCCAAGCATAGGCGCCGATTTATGTTTTTCTCCGTGGGTGCTCAAGGGCGCACTCCATTTAAAAAATAAAAAAAATAGACTAGGCTATTCAAAAAATATTGCATTTCGGAACCTTAGGCTAAAGGACAGCGGCCGATACAAACAAACACAACAGCGTCACTTCTCAAAAATACAAACAGGATTGGAGATGAAAAGTTTAACTGACATGGAATCGCTAATGCGTTCAGCTTCTTGGGAAATTAATGTTTTGTAAATATTGATTAAAAAACTATTGCGAAAGGACAGCGTTACCATTAACCGATTGTTGCGACTAAAATAATGAGTTTCTGGGAATGTCTACCTCATTTATGTTTCGAGGTTTCTTTTGATAGTGGCATGGCTTTTCTTTGAGGTTTCAAATCCATTATTCATATAGGCTAAAAAAAATATTTTTTTATTTTATGAATTTAACAAAGAACTCGTATTCTGTCCAAAAGTAGGCTACTTTTGTTTCCATTAGTTTTTCCTCTTTTAAACCGTATATAGGCCTATACTTGAGCAGAAAAATGTTCCCATTTAAACCCTGTTACGAACTTTAAGGAGTCTAGGGAATGTACCGTAACATTTACATATTAACGTACTGCTGGGTATGAAATGAGGTGGAAGAACATGACAGACAAAACTTTGAAAGAGAAAAAATACTGGACGTTTATTCACAAAAAGCCAAAGCCACTAGATCCAGTAAAATAACAATAATAATGTGCGCTATGTACAAGGTGAAAATGTAAACAAACAAACAATAAAATGGGAAAAGAACGAAAGCGGTGCCAAAGGAAAGAACAAAATATAAGAAAACAATCCTTAATCTAAACCTAATCTAATCAAAGCAAAATGTAGAAAATAAACCAAAATCTTCAGTGCATCCGGCACCTTAACTAAACTGTCTAACAAAAACAGAAATACAATGTGTGGCGCTCACTTCTTACCTAGTGTGTCTATACAATATGTACAGTGTATATCGCGATATACTGACCTGCGTTCTCTTCCTTCTGTACTACCAGCTGTTACTCAAGGTCTCATAGCGAACAAATAACATAGACACACATCAAGATCAAAGCACACAGCACACAACTCAGACGCGGGCAGATACAAAAACTCGATTCGCTAATGAAACTCATTGCATACAAAGAGAAACTCATTCCATACAAAGAGAAACTCATTCCATACAAAGAGATCAGTTCGCGATCGAAAGCTAGAGAATGAAAACGGCATCCTTTTGAACCAGCTGGACGACCTCCAATTGGTGGATAGGATATGGAACATGCATGCGACTGGTTATGTCACTGTCACTGACAACAACATAACCAATCACAGTGTGGCAGACGCTTCATAGCGCCAACTAGTGATGGCCGATTCGTGAACGAATCGTTCAATTTAACCGGCTCTTCTTAGTGAACCGGTTGAACCAGTTCACCAAATCGAACTGAATCGTTTGAAACGGTTCACGTATAAAGGTAAATCAGTAGCAAAACTCGAGAGGTTGAAGATCTGATTGTGAGAACTTGTCATATTAATATTTGTATTTGTAAGTTAAAATTTACACTCACAGCTCTGATGTGAAAAGCTGAATCTTTCAATTTGCACACACAGACAATGATCAAAACACCCGTGTTTTGAATTGGAAGTTGTAGATTAATAGTCACAAATGTGTAGAATGACATTCACACAAAGAAAATGACATACACACATGTTTACGACATATTTACTTTTGCACTTTACTTCAGTTTCGCTGCACAACGTCAAGTCGGCACTTACAACCTCTCAGATCTGGAAGTACAAGTTCAAATCCTAGCGCTCTGACTTTTGCTACTCTTTTTGCGGTATTCTTGTTGCAAAACTCACTTGTGCACTTGTATATGCAGATGTGAGAGAGCAGAGCTGGGGGCGGGGCTTTGGTGCGAATGAAGACATTTTATTGGTCGATGCCCGACCAATGAACAACGCCAACTGTTTTCACTGAATGGAATATCCTTAGCTTTGACAGGATTTTAAAACACTGCATTCATTTTGCCATTCAGGTATTATCTAGTAGACAAATAATGCAACATAATTTATATGTATATCCCACTGCATATCACTCTACCAGAGTTGCAATATAATGCTGTTTTTATTATTTTTATGTTTTGTAAAAATAATTTTAACATCTTCATTGGGTTAAATTCCTAATTTGCTTGTCAGTAATGAACCTTTTTAAATGCAACATTATTATTATTTTTTTAATAAAAATCGAGTGTTTAATAATGTCTAAATGTACATTAAACAGCAAAACCTAAAAAATAAGCACTTATGACCAGAAATACTGTTTTGAGCAACTAGTAGAGCTAAATACATGTATTTATTAAACATCAACAAGGCCATCTAGTGTTTAAGCAATGGAATTGCATATGAATATGCCTTTAATTTAAAGCGTGCCTCTTTGCACTGGAATTTAAACCTAAATACTACAGTTATTGTAGTATAAATAACCATATTAGAAAATGTTATATTTCAAATGGTCATTCATGGATCATAATTATTGCGCATATTATTTAGTACCATGATCTCTTCAAATTAACCAAACAGGACTGAGTTAACATGTAGTACAGTTATTTTATTGGTTAAAAGCTACACTTAATTGTTTAGTCACTAGTGATGGCCGATTCGTGAAAGAATCGTTCAATTTAACCGGCTCTTCTTAGTGAACCGGTTGAACCAGTTCACCAAATCGAACTGAATCGTTTGAAACGGTTCACGTCTCCAATAAGCATAAATCCACAAATTACTTAAGATGTTAACTTTTTTAACGTGACTGACACTCCCTCTGAGTCAGAATAAACCAATATCCTGGAGTAATTAATTTAAACAGTACACTGACTGAACTGCTGTGTAGACCGAACTGAAGATGAACACCGAGCCCAGCCAGATAACGAACGAATACGCCTACTGCTGGAGCAGTTCTCGTTCTCGAGTCAAGAGCCGGTTGCATCGGTGTTCGGATCACCAGTACACTGAACTGAGAATCGTTTCTGTCGGACGCGTCCGATTTGAGAACCGATGAGCTGATTCTCGTTCTCGAGTCAAGAACCGGTTGCATCGGTTTTCGGATCACCAGTACACTGAACGAAAACCGTTTCTTTCGGACGCGTCCGATTTGAAAA
Organism: Carassius carassius; assembly: GCF_963082965.1. Taxonomy (NCBI): domain Eukaryota; kingdom Metazoa; phylum Chordata; class Actinopteri; order Cypriniformes; family Cyprinidae; genus Carassius; species Carassius carassius. Next base: position 26,655,440 of record NC_081800.1, read on the forward strand.
CCGATGAACTGATGCTACTGCGCATGCGTGTAAAGTATTTCGGAAAGTGTGATAAAAGATCTATATACATTTTTATTATTATTATTATTTATTTATTTTTTTAAGATGAATGTTTCTAATCTGTATATTGTAGATTATGAATAGGCCAGAGGGGGTTTCAGGGAAGTTGGACAATAATTAAGAACTCTAAAGACTCTATGTTTAATAGGAATAAGGGATGATTTATGAAATATGTGTACTGTATTTATAGTTAATGATGACACATTCACAAATTGAGTTTGTAGTAAACAGAACATGAACACGAGTAGAACCGCTGATTATACTGAACTGCAGCACGTGCCGGTTAGAGTGATTCTCGTTCTCGAGTCAAGAACCGGTTGCATCGGTTTTCGGATCATCAGTACACTGAATCAAAACCGTTTCTTTCGGACGTGTCCGTTTTGAGAACAGAGGAGCTGATGATACTGCGCATGCGTGATTCAGCGTGAAGCCAACTGACTCACAGCACGTCTGAACCGAACTGATTCTTTTGGTGATTGATTCTGAACTGATTCTGTGCTAATATTATGAGCGCGGGTAAACAGAGGGCTTGAATGAAGGTGCAATCTGGCGAAACGTAAGTTCATTTAATAACAAATACATCGCAATGGTTTATGTATAGTGGTTTCTGCGCTGATGACACCTAATTTATTTACTTTATATCTTCAAGACTTAAATCCTCATATGCACACTATTGCTGTTGCTGTATTTGGGTGCGTTGTTGCAAAACTTAATTGTAAACTTTTCATGATTATGAGGTTTTTAACTGACTAAAGTTATGATTACTGACTTTATATATTTGAATGTTTGATAGACGTGACGCCAATACGTCATCGCCAATGACGTCATTACGTCGAGCGTAAAAGAACCGGTGAACCGGTTTTTTCAACCGGTTTATTGAATCGAACCGTCCGAAAGAACCGGTTCGCGGAAAAGAATCGAACTTCCCATCACTAGCGCCAACTGCAATGTTTAATTTTAAATAAATGTAGCCTACTGGCAGTCTGGCACTGGCACACGTGGGTGCTCATTTTCCGTGGGTGCTCGGGCCCGGAGCACCCACGGTATCGGCGCCTATGCTCCCAAGGGTAACATATAAAGCGTGAAGAGTAGCGGCCCTAGTACTGAGCCTTGAGGTACTCCATACTGCACTTGTGATCGATAGGATACATCTTCATTCACTGCTACGAACTGATGGCGGTCATATAAGTACGATTTAAACCATGCTAATGCACTTCCACTGATGCCAACAAAGTGTTCAAGTCTATGCAGAAGAATGTTGTGGTCCATTGTGTCAAACGCAGCACTAAGATCCAATAAAATTAATAGAGAGATACACCCACGATCAGATGATAAGAGCAGATCATTTGTAACTCTAAGGAGAGCAGTCTCAGTACTACGATACAGTCTAAATCCTGGCTGGAAATCCTCACATATACCATTTTTCTCTAAGAAGGAATATAATTGTGAGGATACCACATTTTCTAGTATCTTGGACAGAAAAGGGAGATTCGAGATTGGTCTATAATTAACTAGTTCTTTGGGGTCAAGTTGTGGTTTTTTGATGAGAGGCTTAGTAACAGCCAGTTTGAAGGTTTTGGGGACATATCCTAATGACAATGAGGAATTAATAATATTCAGAAGAGGATCTATGACTTCTGGAAGCACCTCTTTTAGGAGCTTAGATGGTATAGGGTCTAACATACATGTTGTTGGTTTAGATGATTTAACAAGTTTATACAATTCTTCCTCTCCTATAGTAGAGAATGAGTGGAACTGTTCCTCAAGGGGTCTATAGTGCACTGTCTGATGTGATACTGTAGCTGACGGCTGAATGGTTGCAATTTTATCTCTAATAGTATCGATTTTAGAAGTAAAGTAGTTCATTACTGCTGTGGTGTTGGGAAATGTCAACACTTGTTGAGGCTTTATTTTTCGTTAATTTAGCCACTGTATTTAATAAATACCTTGGGTTATGTTTGTTTTCTTCTAAAAGAGAAGAAAAGTAATCGGATCTAGCAGTTTTTAATGCTTTTCTGTAGGATATGTTACTTTCCCACCAAGCAATACGAAATACCTCTAGTTTTGTTTTCCTCCAGCTGCGCTACATTTTTCGGGCTGCTCTCTTTAGGGTGCGAGTATGCTCATTATACCATGGTGTCAAACTGTTTTCCTTAACCTTCCTTAAGCGTAAAGGAGCAACTTTATTTAAAGTGCTAGAAAAGAGAGAGTCCATAGTTTCTGTTACATCATCAAGTTGTTCTGAGGTTTTGGATATGCTAAGGAATTTGGTTACATCAGGAAGATAACTTAAAAAGCAGTCTTTTGTGGTAGAAGTGATGGTTCTTCCATACTTGTAACAAGAAGTAGATTTTACAATTTTGGCTATATGAAGTTTGCACAGAACTAAATAATGATCTGAGATATCATCACTTGGCTGAATAATTTCAACACCATCAACATCAATTCCATGTGACAGTATTAAATCTAGAGTATGATTTCGACAATGAGTAGGTCCTGAAACGTGTTGTCTAACACCAATAGAGTTCAGAATGTCTATAAATGCAGATCCCAATGCATCTTTTTCATTATCAACATGGATATTAAAATCACCAACTATTAAGACTTTATCTGCAGCCAGAACTAACTCGGATGTAAAATCACCAAACTCTTTAATAAAGTCTGTATGGTGCCCTGGTGGCCTGTATACAGTAGCCAGTACAAACATAACAGGGGATTTATCATTAACATTTGTTTCTCTGGATAATGTTATATGAAGCACCATTACTTCAAACGAGTTATAGTTGAAGCCTGCCCTCTGAGAAATCCTGAAAACATTGTTATAAATTGAAGCAACACCTCCACCTTTGCCTTTTAGACGCGGCTCATGTTTATAACAGTAATATTCGGGGGTGGACTCATTTAAAATAATGTAATCATCAGGTTTTAGCCAGGTTTCTGTCAAACAGAGCACATCTATATTATGATCAGTGATCATATTATTTACAAAAAGTGTTTTCGTAGAAAGGGATCTGATATTCAATAAGCCAAGCTTTATCATTTGTTTATCCATATTGCTTCTGTTTTTTATTTGTTGAACCTCAATTAAATTGTTAATCTTAACTTGGTTTGGACGTTTTTAGTTTGGGGAAAAGACACAGTCTCTATAGTGTGATATCTAGGTGAAAGAGTCTCTATGTGCTGAGAATTAACTGACCTCTGTGACGGGAGGCAGCTAACAGACGATCAGTTTAGCCAGTCTGTCTGCTTCCTGACCTGGGCCCCAGTTAGTCAAGTATAAACACTAAGACTATTCCCCATATTTCTTGAGAGAAATCCAGGAGGGATGAAGACCATCTCTTTTAAACAGGTCAGGTCTGCCCCAAAAGCTCGTCCAATTGTCTATGAAACCTATGTTATTCTGTGGGCACCACTTAGACATCCAGCCATTGAGTGATGACAATCTGCTATGCATCTCATCACCACGGTAAGCAGGGAGGGGACCACAGCATATTACAGTGTCTGACATCGTGCTTGCAAGTTCACACACCTCTTTAATGTTATTTTTAGTGATCTCCGACTGGCGAAGTCGAACATCATTAGCGCCGGCATGAATAACAATCTTACTGTATTTACGTTTAGCATTAGCCAGCACTTTTAAATTTGCCAAGATGTCAGGCGCTCTGGCTCCCGGTAAACATTTGACTATGGTGGCTGGTGTCTCTATATTCACGTTCCGTACAATAGAATCACCAATAACTAGAGCACTTTCATCAGGTTTCTCAGTGGGTGCATCACTGAGTGGGGAGAACCTGTTTAATGTTTTGATCGGAACAGAGGAGCGGTGTTTTGACCCACGACTACGCTGCCTCACCGTCACCCAGTTGCCCTGCTGCAGGGGCTCTGTTTCCGGAACCGAACAATGTACAGGAATCCCTGAGCTAGACGCATCCAAAGCCGTATCTAGAGCCCTAACATTCTTACTGTCCTCAATTAAAGTTTGGATGCGTGTCTCTAATTCTGAAGTCTTCTCTGTCAGCCTAACTATTTCCCTGCATTTATCACATGTGAATCCCTCATCAGCGACAGAGATAGATAAATTGTACATGTGGCAAGAGTCACCTTTATTTTAGTCACCTTTATTTATATAGCGCTTTCAACAAAATGCATTGCGTCAAAGCAACTGAACAACATTCATTAGGAAAACAGTGTCAATAATGCAAAAATGATAGTTAAAGGCAGTTCATCATTGGATTCAGTTATGTCATCTCTGTTCAGTTAAATGGTGTCTGTGCTTTTATTTGCAATAAAGTCAACGATATCGCTGTAAATGAAGTGTCCCCAACTAAGCAAGCCAGAGGCGACAGCGGCAAGGAACCGAAACTCCATCGGTGACAGAATGGAGAAAAAAAACCTTGGGAGAAACCAGGCTCAGTTGGGGGGCCAGTTCTCCTCTGACCAGACGAAACCAGTAGTTCAATTCCAGGCTGCAGCAAAGTCAGATTGTGCAGAAGAATCATCTGTTTCCTGTGGTCTTGTCCTGGTGCTCCTCTGAGACAAGGTCTTTACAGGGGATCTGTATCTGGGGCTCTAGTTGTCCTGGTCTCCGCTGTCTTTCAGGGATGTAGAGGTCCTTTCTAGGTGCTGATCCAGCATCTGGTCTGGATACGTACTGGATCCGGGTGACTGCAGTGACCCTCTGATCTGGACACAGACTGGATCTGGTGGCCACGGTGACCTCGGAACAAGAGAGAAACAGACAAATATTAGCGTAGATGCCATTCTTCTAATGATGTAGCAAGTACATAGGGTGTTATGGGAAGTGTTTCCGGTTCCGGATTGCCTAATTAATGCAGCCTAAAAATCCTTTAACGGATTTGGATAATAAAAGCATATTAGTATGTTATGTGTATGCCAGGTTAAAGAGATGGGTCTTTAATCTAGATTTAAACTGCAAGAGTGTGTCTGCCTCCCGAACAATGTTAGGTAGGTTATTCCAGAGTTTGGGCGCCAAATAGGAAAAGGATCTGCCGCCTGCAGTTGATTTTGATATTCTAGGTATTATCAAATTGCCTGAGTTTTGAGAACGTAGCGGACGTAGAGGATTATAATGTAAAAGGAGCTCATTCAAACACTGAGGTGCTATACCATTCAGGGCTTTATAAGTAATAAGCAATATTTTAAAATCTATGCGATGCTTGATAGGGAGCCAGTGCAGTGTTGACAGGACCGGGCTAATATGGTCATACTTCCTGGTTCTAGTAAGAACTCTTGCATTTTGCATTATGGACTAGCTGTAGTTTGTTTACTAAGCGTGCAGAACAACCACCCAATAAAGCATTACAATAATCTAACCTTGAGGTCATAAATGCATGGATTAACATTTCTGCATTTGACATTGAGAGCATAGGCCGTAATTTAGATATATTTTTTGAGATGGAAAAATGCAGTTTTACAAATGCTAGAAACGTGGCTTTCTAAGGAAAGATTGCGATCAAATAGCACACCTAGGTTCCTAACTGATGACGAAGAATTGACAGAGCAACCATCAAGTCTTAGACAGTGTTCTAGGTTATTACAAGCGGAGTTTTTAGGTCCTATAATTAACACCTCTGTTTTTTCAGAATTTAGCAGTAAAGAATTACTCATCATCCAGTTTTTTATATCGACTATGCAATCCATTAGTTTTTCAAATTGGTGTATTTCACCGGGCTGCAAGGAAATATAGAGCTGAGTATCATCAGCATAACAGTGAAAGCTAACACCATGTTTCCTGATGACATCTCCCAAGGGTAACATATAAAGCGTGAAGAGTAGCGGCCCTAGTACTGAGCCTTGAGGTACTCCATACTGCACTTGTGATCGATAGGATACATCTTCATTCACTGCTACGAACTGATGGCGGTCATATAAGTACGATTTAAACCATGCTAATGCACTTCCACTGATGCCAACAAAGTGTTCAAGTCTATGCAAAAGAATGTTGTGGTCAATTGTGTCAAACGCAGCACTAAGATCCAATAAAATTAATAGAGAGATACACCCACGATCAGATGATAAGAGCAGATCATTTGTAACTCTAAGGAGAGCAGTCTCAGTACTATGATACGGTCTAAATCCTGACTGGAAATCCTCACATATACCATTTTTCTCTAAGAAGGAATATAATTGAGAGGATACCACCTTTTCTAGTATCTTGGACAGAAAAGGGAGATTCGAGATTGGTCTATAATTAACTAGTTCTTTGGGGTCAAGTTGTGGTTTTTGATGAGAGGCTTAATAACAGCCAGTTTGAAGGTTTTGGGGACATATCCTAATGACAATGAGGAATTAATAATAGTCAGAAGAGGATCTATGACTTCTGGAAGCACCTCTTTTAGGAGCTTATGTTTAGGGTCTAACATACATGTTGTTGGTTTAGATGATTTAAAGTTTATATAATTCTTCCTCTCCTATAGTAGAGAATGAGTGGAACGGTTCCTCAGGGGATCTATAGTGCACTGCCTGATGCACACAATCCACCAATTAGAAAACACCAAGAGCTACATTCAGATGTTTGTGAGCTGTAAAATGTGAAAATGAAATATTTGCGGCAACCTATCTAAAATCACCGCCCAGATCAGCGCGTGGAGTGTTACGAGCTCACAACAAACAAATGTATTCTTGTTTAAGAGCTTTTTAAAATAAAATATTACCACAAATGCACACAATCGACCCATTAGAACACAACGAGAGCTACATTCAGGTGATTGTGAGCTGTTTAAGTGTGAAAATTAAAGACTATTTGGTCTTCATCCGAAAGAGATGGTCTTCATCCCTCCTGGGGTGGCGCCGCTCTTCTCTTTAGAAATATGCCAAATAGTCTTAGAGTTTATACTTGACTACTGGGGCTAAACCGGCCGTCTGCAAGTTGCCTAACTCTTTCACCTAGATATCACACTATAGAGACTGTCTGTTCCCCGAACTAGAAAATGCAAAAATGTCAAAACCAAGTTAAGAGTAACAATTTAATTGAGGTTCAACAAACAAAAAACAGATGCAATATGGATAAACAAATGGTAAAGCTTGGCTTATTGAATATCAGATCCCTTTCTACGAAAACACTTTTTGTAAATAATATGATCACTGATCATAATCTAGATGTGCTCTCTTTGACAGAAACCTGGCTAAAACCTGATGATTACATTATTTTAAATGAGTCCACCCCCCCAAGATTACTCTTATAAACATGAGCCGTGTCTAAAAGGCAAAGGGGGAGGTGTAGCTTCAATTTATAACACATTTTCAGGATTTCTCAGAGGGCAGGCTTCAAGTATATCTCGTTTGAAGTAATGGTGCTTCATATAACATTATCCAGAGAAACAAATGTTGATGATAAATCCCCTGTGATGTTTGTACTGGCTACTGTATACAGGCCACCAGGGCACCATACAGACTTTATTAAAGAGTTTGGTGATTTTACATCCGAGTTAGTTCTGTCTGCAGATAAAGTTTTAATAGTTGGTGATTTTAATATCCATGTTGATAATGAAAAAGATGCACTGGGATCAGCATTTATAGACACTCTGCACTCTATTGGGGTTAGACAACACGTTTCAGGACCTACTCATTGTCGAAATCATACTCTAGATTTAATACTGTCACATGGAATTGATGATGATACTGTTGATATTATACAGCCAAGTGATGATATCTCAGATCATTATTCAGTTTTGTGCAAACTTCATATAGCCAAAATTGTAAATTCTACTTCTTGTTACAAGTATGGTAGAACCATCACTTGTACCACAAAAGACTGCTTTTAAGTTATCTTCCTGATGTATCTGAATTCCTAAGTATATACAAAACCTCAGAACAACTTGATGATGTAACAGAAACTACTGACTCTCTCTTTTTTAGCATTTTAAAATACAGTTGCTCCTTTACGCTTAAGGAAGATTAAGGAAACCAGCCTGACACCATGGTTTAATGAGCATACTCACACCCTAAAGAGTGCAGCCCGAAAAATGGAGCGCAGCTGGAGGAAAACAAAACTAGAGGTATTTCATATTGCTTGGCGGGAAAGTAACCTATCCTACAGAAAAGCATTAAAACTGCTAGATCAGATTACTTTTCTTCTCTTTTAGAAGAAAACAAACATAACCCCAGGTATTTATTCAATACAGTCACTAAATTAATGAAAAATTAACATCAACAGTAAAAATAACAAATGTTACCTCTTCCCAACAGGGAAAACCACCAACAATCAAGAATCTCTCACACACACCAACACTATAATTTGCTGTTATACTCCATATAACTCCATATACAAGCCAGAAAATAAGCCTTTTTTTGCACAGGCCTATCTAAAGGGTTAATGGTCCCACCTAGTGATCAACTGTAAAAATAACTAATTTTACCTCTTCCCAAAAAGGAAAACCATCAAGAATGCATGATTATATGGTGTCAAGGCTTTGCAATCAAAAAATAAGGAAGTCAATGGGGCAAAAGCAGCCACCAACAACAAATTAGGGAGAAAAAATTAAAATCTAATGCTGCACAAAAACTAAAAATGCATCAAAAGCCAATGTTTCTACTACTGACATGCCCCAAGACTGTCATAAAAAGTAAAAACAAAATCCAGCCATAATTACTTTTATATTGAAAATAAGTCATTTTGTGTGTTTTTTTCCAACAATTAAAGAGTTAAAATCTGGTCCAAAAAAAGAGTGAAAAACTACATTTGGTAGTTTTGATCAGGACTGAAGTTGATTAACAGATTTATGCAAATAAAATTGAGAAAAAATATAAATCGGACACATTTTTACAGCAGTTTAATTGAGTGGATGTTTTCATCCCGAACATAACGAAAGGGTAGTGAATTTGAACAATGCACAAGGGTTAATCACTCTACCACTACGGGTAGTCAAAGGCTTACTACTGTTGTCTGGGACTGAAACAGAAGAACTCTGTGGCTCTTTTGAGGAATCTCACTTTACCACTGTCTCTTGAGTTGCTTGATCACTTTGTATTTCAGCAGGCTCTGGTATGTTAATCTCCAGCTGAACAGGAACATGACGAATGTGCTTCACATTTCTCACTATCCTAGAGCCATACTCTACATTGACCATTTCAAAGGAATTGTCCGATGTGTGCTTCAGCAGTACATAGCGAGTATCTCTATACTTAGAGTCTAGCTTGCTATCTTCAATACTCGCCACATATACAACATCTCCTAACTTAAAGTTGTGTTCTTTGGCTCGTCTTGTCATGTCTGCGTACTGCTTAATTTTCTAATTTTAACTTTTATGATTACTTTTTTGTTTCTCTTTTGTCTGTTATGAGATAGGCAACTTTGTACGCACGTCTCGTCCAAACATCAGATAAGCTGATATCTCACCCGATGCTCTATGTGGTGTGGCTTGATAGGCAAGAGGAATCTTTGAGAGATATTCTCTCCAATTCCTTCCCTCACTTTTAGCTGCTTTGAAGGCTTTCTTCAAGTAATAATGAAATGTTTCTATTTTACCGTTACTTTTGGGGTAGTAAGGTGAGGCCTTAATGTGCTTAACTCCACAAGTACTTAGAAATGCTTCGAAGACTTTACCAACAAACTGCTTCCCATTGTCAGTAACTACTGTATTTCCAAGGGATACCCAAATCGGGCAAATATTCTCATAATTTCTTTGGTAACAGTCTCAGAAGTAATGTCAGTATTACTACTGCTTCAGGATATGATGTGTAGTAGTCTATAACAGTGAGTATATGCACATTCTGAATAGGACCCACCAAATCGACACCTATCTTGGTCCATGGTCTGGGTGGTAGTTCTAATGGATGCAGTGGTTGATCTTCATTCAAGGGTTGATTCAGAACACATGCACTACAGTTTTTGACCATTCTTTCAACATGCGAGTCCGTATTAGGCCAATAGAATTTGCTTCTCAAAAATTACTTACATGCGAATTACACCTTGATGTGTCTCATGTGCAATTTTCAAAGCTTGCTGAACCAGCATGGAAGGAAGAACAATCCTGTGTCCCCACAGCAAAAGACCATCATGGGTTGACAACTCATCTGAGCAGCGTTTGTATGCATGTAGGCTTTCAGGGCTTGTAGCAGACCACTGTCCTGTCTCCACCATGGAAATCAGCTGCGTCAAGGTAGTATCTTCCATTGTAGCTCTTTTAAGTTCATCAAGAGTCAAGGCTTGTACATCCATCATATTTACAGACAACACTCTGTCCATATACGTGTCCAATGTAACTGTTGTCCTCCGTTTCTGGTAAAGGAAGTCTAGAAAGTGAGACTGCAACATTGTCTTTACCTGCAATGTGTTCAATCTTGTAGTCATATGGATACAATCTCAGTCCTAGTTTTTGTATTCTAGGGGGCAAAAGCTTTGACTTATCTGGATTGAGCATATAAATGATAGGTAAATGATCCATTTGAATAGTAAATCTCCCCACAAATATGTGACCAATCACGGAAAGTAGGGACACAAGTCGGTTCTGGGGCATTCTGAAAGTGTATGTAGTCTCCAACCTTTCCAACGATGTGTAACACATAGAAATCTGATAATATTTGTAGAAGTTGTGGCCATTTGAAGGTAGGCACTCAAAAAAGCTCAAAAGGGAGAAAATTACCTTTAAGGATTGTGCAGTTCTCACCTGTTCTTACATGCTGGGAGTGACAATAGGGCTCATTTACATCTCATTTAGATAAGCCATACCCCCTGTAAAGCTCCCCACTGTAAATCTGCATGGTTGCATAGCAACGACAGACGCAACGGGAAAATGAATGTATTAATAATAAAGGATAATGTGCATTGTAAATGTCAGTAATTTACCTTTTTTACTTTAAAAAAAAATATATAAAATTTTATATAAAATTAAGAGGCTAAAATATGTGAGTTTTATCTTTTCATAAAACCTTTTTTGTCAAAATTCTATTTGAACTTGTGGATTGTAGATAACATGTTGCAAGACACTCCTTAAAATCTGGCCATCATTTTTAATGTTATTATTTTAATGTTTATGTAAACAAAAAGTACATATTTATGCTAATTTTATTTGTTATTTGCTGGTTTTCTACATAAATCTTGGTGAATGAACACAAAACCACAAACTTTGATGTTTAAGGAAACTCACCCCATAAGAAATAGAAAAGTATTCTTGCAGATGTCGTTGACTCCAATGAAATAAGTGGTTTGGGCACACTTTCTCTTTGTGGGGATATTCTTTTTGGATGTAACCATCTCCGAAGTTTGCACTGTGTGCCTGTTTGCCTCCGGCCAGAGCACTGCATAATAAGTAGCCATGCTTCCCTTGGAGGGCGGGGGCAATAACAAAAGAAACAAAAGCCGGCTTATCCAGTATGGAAAATACACACAGAATACAAAACTACAAAGCCGAAATTTCAATTGCAGTGACCTGGTCTGTGGTATTCAGAATCTTTATGTCAAAGCATAACCGTCTTCCTAACAGTGGCGCAATACTTCCTTTGATTACAAAAATGTCATCTTTCGTTACATTATCCTTCCATTGGAAATGTGCTTCAAAAAATCCCACACAGTGGAAAGGCTGCATCTGTGCATAGGCAAATATTTTTCTCTGTTTGTTTCAGTTCAACTTTTTGTGCAAACAATCTATGATACAGTTCTTCTCCAATGAAATTTCTTCCACTTCCTGTACTTCCTGTACGACCGTCTTCAGCCTCTGTCCATTAACTCTTAGGGTCTCTTTTCCTTCTGGATCAACTGAATACACAAATTCATCCGAATCAGAATTGTCATTTACAGCTCTCACTGGTTTGTCTTTGTGATCTGACTTGTCTTAGGCCTTGTATTTTTATACTCCTGTGAGTTGTTTTTCTTTCTGCAAACAAGCACATAATGACCGTTTTTTTTTTTTTTTTCAGTACAGGCAAATTGCTGATTTTGCCCCACAGTCAACGAGTAGCGTCTCGCTGCAGCTTGCAGTGGACATCCAACCCTGCCCACATCCAAGTGTGACGTCAGACGCCACGCCTATGCCATACGTAAAAATACGTCATCGGGTGATGCCAGGTGAACAACCATGTGTTGTGCGCATGTGCAAAAATGGTGGAAGTATGTCGTTTCGGGGATCAAATTAAATAATGTTATCTTTCGTTTTACTAATACAGGTTAAATAACTTGTATTACATAAATTTAAATAGTACAAATTAAACCTAGGCCACATCTCTAATGTATGGAAGTAAATTCATCCAAACAGCCATTAAAACACCTGCATTGGTTGATTTTACTTAGGCAAGATCTACACACTAATATTTTTTATATGTGCATGGGAAAAAAAGTTTATCACCCCGCAAAAAAGTGTAACAACATTTGCATGATAGGATTGACGGTTCTCTATATAGACTAAGCTACACATACATAGGCTTAAGTTATTGGTTGCTTTGATAGATTATGTAAGTAACATGGCATTGACTTTTGGGCCTTTTTCCATCAACACAAATATATATAAAAATGTGTCCAAGTCCTACGGATGCATAAAGATCAATAAAAAGACATCCCTTGTTTCACTGGGTATTGTTATATATATTTCACAAAACAATAATATTCAACAATGTAGAGTAAATAAATTATTATAAATTAAATTACTCCCAGAAACATGACATTGACTTTCAGCCCCTGTTCATCAACACATTTTAATAAGAATGTTTCCATATCCTCGCGATTGTCAAAGACAAACACACAGGCATCCCTTGCTTTCTCAGTCTCTCCTTTCAGGTAGTCTTTGATTATATTAGACTGTTTTTCTTCGTCCATCTGGAGAAATTCAGGCTCTGTCACCTCTCCATGGAACAGCTCACAGTGGCTCTGAACCCAGCACTATGCTACACCAATGTCCCTTATGAACTTCCTCTTCAGTTCCTCTTCGATCTTCTGTTGAAAGTACAAAATAAACTGTGTTTGTGGAGTAAATCTAAAATTACTATAATTATTTTCACAAAAAAAAAAGTTTTTACCTCATCACTGTCATCTTGACCAATCACAGTTTCCGTACTAGCTGGCTGTTTAGTGATGGTGGACTCTGACAACCTAAAGACAGACAAAGGTAATGGACCATTTGTAGAGCATCTTTTAAGTATTTCCAACCACTCAAAGCATTCAACACATTTCTAAACATTCAACATTGTGGCCTCTCCAAAGTTTTGTTACTGCTTAACATTCTAGGAGGAAACAATTACTGGGTCAGGGTAGTTTGAATGCAGAAGAATCCATTTCATTTCATTTCATTAACCAGTTGTGTGTACCTTTGATGTGACATGTTTTGCAAGAGCAAACGACACCACCACCTTCGGAGCTGAGGGATGTCATCCTAACAGATAAAACACAAAATAAAAAACTGAGAATGCATTCGAAAAACTTCTGGAAAAAATAAATATATAAAAAAGGAAAACCTTCCAAAAGAAAATTTGAGGTCATCACCTGGCTAAAGTCAAATGTCCAGTCCAGGGCTATATAGAATGCATGCTGAAACAGACAACAAATACCATTGAGAAAATTCAAATATTAAAATTTACTGACACCAATTTACTGTACCGTACAGATAACACTAGACCGTATTCATCTAAATAATGCATATAAACTAAACTAAACTTTTGCCATCACCATAACTGCTCAGAATCTGTAATTCACAGTTTACCATCAGCATGAACAGACCACAATCCAGTCCTTCTCTCTGGGTTGGAATATTCTATCAAATATTTAAATATATAATTATTTTTTTAATACATAAAACTACAGAACAAGGACTGAAAAAAAAACAACAACTGATGATTGCATTCTTGTACCTTGGTTTTAATGATCCTCCGTCAGCCATTCATTTTAAAATGAAGTAACCTGTAGGATTGTAGAAAAAAAGTAAACAAAAGTGTAGAGTGTACACAGCATGTTACAAAACACACATAGATAAATAACAACAACATTCTCATCACTTTAGTGGTTCCCAAGAAACTACAGCTCATCTTGTACATCATACATATACATGCATATATGATTTAAAAACACATAAACCAATCAATATCTAAAGACATGCTCTCACCATACCTCCATGCTCCACTGCATGATTTATGTGGTTCTCTAGGTGAAGTGTAAAAGAGAACTTCTCTTCAGTGGTGAAACTGCAGCAGGGACATTCAAACCCCCCATCACGGCAGAACTGTTCTGGATCAGGTTTGGACTGCAGATGTGTAGGATACTGTAAAACATGATAAATATTATGTGTATTAATATAGAAGGAGACAAAGATTTGCCACGAACAGAGAGTTATCAAGTAAGACATAGTGAAAGGATGTGGTTGCTCAAACAAGTTATTGTGCAAGAGTTATCAGTGTATATCATTAAATATATTCTATGTGTTTTGCGTGGGGCCAGTGGAATACATGTATGTGAGAGAGGTTAAGTGTGTGTGTGTGTGTGTGTGAGAGAGAGAGAGATCAGTATTATGTGTTAGGGATATAAAAAGAAAACATGAAGGATGAATCAATGCACATACATTTTATCAGGATACAGTTAGGAACATTATAGAAATTATTAAAGTAAACACAGCAGTGTTGGTAGCCTTATAACGTGCCTGTGTGAAGTCAGCCTCGTGTCTTTGTAACTTTACTAAGGCTCATAACAAACCGTAGTAACAGTTATCATTGTGCTGTTAGTTTCACTTCATGTCTAACAAAACATTCCTTGATAATTTAATGTATACATTTTACCATTTTAACTATTAACGTTAAGCAGAGACATACAGTGTGACAAACACTTTTGTAATTACACCGGGCTAAGAACCGAATTTTTCATTACTTACAGCCATGGCAGATAACTTGTTACTCTTCTGGGCAACTGGCAAATACATTCTCCGTATTCTCCGCATTCTGTGGGAGATTGGCGAAAATTCTCTGCACTGGAGCACCAATACAATGCAAAAATGTAGCATGTCTTACAGCATCAGCAGCACTTTGTTTGGATTAGGGAGGGGGATGAATGGAAGACAGCCTTTAACACCCATACAGGGCATTTTGAATATTTAGTTATGCTGTTTGAGCTGTCCAACTCCCCGGCGATCTTTCAGGCACTCGTCAATGACGTGCTCTCAGACAAAGTCGATCGGTTTGTTTTTGTTTACATTAACGACATCCTGATCTTCTCCTAGAATGAGCACGATCATGTCCAGCACATTAGGCGAGTGCTCCAGCGGCTGGTGGAGAATCGTTTATTCGTCAAGTTGGAGAGGTGTGAGTTTCACGCACAGTCGGTTCTGTTCCTGGGTTTTAATATCTCGCCTGAGGGTATCCGAATGACCCATCCTGACCCTGACCCATCTCGTCAGTTCATTGTGGAGATGGATGTGTCTTAGGTGGGAGTTGGGGCAGTTTTGTCTCAAAGATCATCTTTGGATGAGAGAATACATCCCTGTGCTTTCTTTTCTCATCGTTTAACCCAAGTGGAACGGAACTATGACATCAGGAATAGGGAGTTACTAGCTGTCAACTGGCGCTGGAGGAGTGGCATCACTGGTTAGGGGTTTCCGTTTATTGTTCGTACTGATCATTAGAATCTCAAGTACATTCGCACCGCCAAGAGAATAAATAAATAAATAAAAGGCATGCTTGCTGGGCATTATTTTTTGGACGTTTCTAAGAATGGTAAACCTGACGTGTTGTTGCGGGTTTTTGAGGCTGAGGCTAGTTGGCCATGGCCATTCTGCATCCCGAACGGGTTGTGGCTGCGGTTCAAGGAGTCCAAGGTCCGCACAGCACTATGCAATGCTTATGTTCCCACTGGATGCCCAGAGGGTCTGCTCTTAATGCCCGAGTCAGTCTGAACTAGTGTACTACTGTGGATCCACTCTTCTGGTCTAGCTTGCCACCCTGTCCCTTCACGGCCCTGGTCACACATAGCGATGGACTTCATTACTGACTTGCCTCCGTCTAGTGACAAGACGGTAGTTCTCACTGTGGTGGAGAGGTTCTCAAAGGCGATCCATTTTATTCCCCTCCCCAAATTGCCTTCAGCAAGGTAGACAGTGACTATTGTCTTAGATCATGTTGTTCATATTAATGGCCTCCTGGTGAACATGGTTTCTGACAAGGGTCCCCCGTTTGTGTCTATGTTTTGGACAGAGATGACATCACTGAATTCAATGATGAACTGCCTTTAACTGTCATTTTGCATTATTGACACACTGTTTTCCTAATGAATGATGTTCAGTTGCTTTGACGCAATGTATTTTGTATAAAGCGCTATATAAATAAAGGTGACTTGACTTGGACAGAGTTCTGTCGACAGCTGGGAGCGACTGTGAGCCTGGATATCACCCGCAGACTAATGGTCAGGCCGAGTGTGCCAACCAGGATTTGGAAATGTTCTGCGCTGTGTGGGGTCTGCTGAAACATCATCTTGGAGTTCAAGGTTGACCATGATAGAGTATGCGTATAACTCCCTCCCGGTCTCGTCTACGTGTTTGTCTCCCTTCCAGTGCTGTTTAGGCTACCAGGTTTGATCTTCTTTTGATCGCTTATCGCTCCCCCTTCAGCCCCTGACTTCTGCCCCTCTGCCTCCTAGGCTCATCGAGGGGTCACCAGCCTATACTGTACGGCAGTTCATTGATCTGAGACGTAGGGGTAGAGGTCACTAATATCTGGTAGACTGGGAGGGTTATGGTCCAGAGGAGAGATGCTGGATTCCGGCTCACGATATTCTGGATCATGCTCTCATCGATCAGTTTCATCAGCGTCATAGTGAGTATTCCGTGGACTCCAGGAGGCGTCCCTGAGGTGGGAGGTACTGTCACGGTGCAGGGTGCCTTCTCAGCTTCCCCTGCGGTCTGTGTTGTCCTGTCTGTTCGGTAGCTCGTGGTCTTGGCAATTAGTGCTTATCGTGGCGGGGGTACACAGATCACAAGCTGATTCTTTCCCACCTGTCGCTCGTTCCCCCACTCCCTTATATGTCTCTGTCTTTCTGTCTGTCATCGTGAGTAGATTGTTTTGTCTTTGCCCGTGTTTTGTGTGGTGTCCAAGCTTCAGTCTTACCCTCTGTTTTCCTGTTTAAGGATCCGTAGTTCGGAGATTTGGCAGCGCGAGTGGTCCGCAGTGTGCCGGCCAGCTCGGAGATCTATGTGTGCCCTTGAGCATTTAATTATTGTTTGTTATTTTGTGTTTTGTGGTGAGAATAAAATATTCTCCTTTTCACTACTCTGCATCTGAGTCCTTTGTCTGGCCCGCACCCTTACAGTCAGTGATTTCTTCCTCTACAGGCCGCTTTCGTACTGTATAATGACAGCAGATCATTCTCAGCCACTCCAGATGCAACACGGAAAACTATCGGCATGGATTTTTCTCTGATAACCGGTAATTCAGCAAATCAACTATCGGTGTCGATTAATCAGCAAAACCGATGAATCGGTCGACCTCTATTAATGCACCACATACATCTTCATAACAATGTGCTTGATACAATACTCATCAAATAATAAAGCACTCATTCCATGTCCCTTGACTCGGATTTGAGACTCTCAAAGAAGTAAAAAATCTTACTGACCCCAAACTTTTAACGGTAGTACAAATTACAAATATGATGTTCCACCTACTGAAATGGTATTGTGGCATGTGTATTTCATTCTAAAGAGACTGCCTGTTCCACAAATAATACATTTACTAAGGTATCACATGAAACACTTCATCAATAAATTGTATACTAAATTGTATACTGTTTCTATCTCAGGATGCCCATCGCAATGTTACTAGAGATTACGGCAGCTCCAGACTGAATCCAAACTCACTTGTGAAGACTTCAGATGACGCCAATGCTCACAAAGACTACAGACGACAGCAACTGTACATGGACACACAAAAAAATAGGGGACACACAAAACAAATATTATCCTTATGTTGTCTATGTGACGAGTGGGGCGGGGCCGTGGGAACAGAGCTAGGTCTCAACTCACTGGTCTCGAGTCCCACGCAGGAGATTGGAAGGATGCAAAAGAGGATCGACGACAGTGAAGGACGAGAGAGGATCAGGCCTGGGTTTTATTTTCTGTGTGGATTTGTATGTGCGCGGCAGTCATCCACGAGTGGGCTGTCATGCTGTTTTGGGTTTATTTGGTTATTAAAGTTTCATTTGAATGTCCGCCGGTTCCCACCTCCTACTTCCCGATGATTGTAAAGTTTGTACTCCATTACAGTCTATAAGGGTACATTTTATGATTTTCAACCTGCTTTATTGCAACGTCTTGTTGGGAACTCAGAAACGAAGACCAGGAGACTCTTGGGTAATCTTCAGCAGGATTCTTTATTGAGAACGGTCTGCGTGGCGCAGCAGTCATCAAGAAGTCTAACTTGTCCCTAAGACATTGTAGTTTATGTACATTTTAAGGGGGCAGGATACACAGAGGTGGAGACAAACCTAAACAAAGCATGCAAATGCAATCAGGAAGGTGCCAGACACTGGCATCCGGGTCACGGCACCAAAAACTGTTGGGAAGTCAGAAACGAAGACCAGGAGACTCTTGGGTAATCTTCGGCAGGATTCTTTATTGAGAACGGTCTGCGTGGCGCTGCAGTCATCAAGAAGTCTAACTTGTCCCTAAGACATTGTAGTTTATGTACATTTTAAGGGGGCGGGATACACAGAAGTGGAGACAAACCTAAACAAAGCATGCAAATGCAATCAGGAAGGTGCCAGACACTGGCATCTTCCCAGCCTTGATCTCACCAGCATCACAGTGTCATTTAAATACAGAGGTGCCTGACAGTATAGCTTATACCTTCACATTATCATAGAGACAAAAGGCACAGTTGTGTCTTGAGCTTAAAAAGCCAAATGGCAAGGAAGAGACAAAATGACATTATCTCAGACACCTGACTTTCTTGATTTACCTCAAAATGTATATCAAAACGTTTTCAGTTCATATGCTATTACATTGGAACCTAGATTTAACATTTTAGAAATTTGTAATCCCACAGTCTCTAATATCTGTAAATGAACAACATTTACTCTTTCTCTGAGTTATGGGTACCTACATGTCCCCTTTTATGTGTAAGCAGCACTAGGGATCACGCAAAATTAAATGATGAGTTTGGACAAAATGATACAATACAGCATCTAAATGAAAAAATGCTGTTTTGCATCAGTTTTGCTGGTAAATAAACGGTATCTTGGAGAAATACTAAACATTGTTCTTTTACAAATGTTACCAGCATTGTACTAATTCAAAATGGACTGAACATTTTTTAACTTACCCTTTAAAAATGTTGAAGGATAATGTTTAACTTAACACAAAACTATAGACTTTAGTAAGATTTTATCAGAAAATATTTTAGAATTTTTAACTAACTGCTTAATTATTGTTTGCCTGGTTTTATTTAGTGTTTATGTAGCTCTTGTATTATGGTAAAGATAGCTTTCGATGCTAGCACTGAACACATGACTTCTATTATGAACTAGTATATGGTCTTACCGAGTGAGTCTCAGTCACCTGGCTTTTTAAATTATATCCTTGAAACATGCATTTTCTGTAAACCCACTTTGAAATGATAAGTATTGTAAAAAGTGCTATACTTATACAACATTAACAATGGTTTTACTGCAAATGCTGTAGTAATGGTTATTTTTGTAGTTACTATGGTTTTACTGCAACAGTCATAGTTAAACCATGGTGATTGTAGTAAAACTATGGTTGATCTTGTTTTTACTATGGTTTTACTGCAAATGCTGTAGTAAAATCATGTTTAATTTTCAAAAGACTACAAATAATAGCGAATTATCCATTTTTGATCAAAGCATCTGGTAAATGTCAATGTATTTGTACATGTAATATGAAATAAATGAAAATATTAAAGGTGCTCTAAGCGATGCCGGGAGTCGTAACATTATGTTGACGTTCAAATTGTTGTCAAACAAAACGAAGGCTAGCTAGACCCTCCCTCCTCCTCATCCGTGCACTAACCCCCCAAACCCCACCCCCAGATCTTTCTTGTCGGTTATTGGCTGGAACAGTTTATGTTTTGTCATGCGGGTGAGCCCAGTTTGTTTTTCTTGTTGTTTGTGGAGCCTGTGGTGTCTAGAGAGAACCCGTTGTTTTTTTACAGTGTGTTCAGGGGACAAGCAGCTAGCGGATAGTGAGGAGATGTTTACTGGATGTGACAAAAAATGTTTTGGCCTAAAAAATGTGTGACATCACTTAGAGCACCTTTAATAAAAGTTGCAACTGTTCTTGAGAGTGGTGTGTACTGTTTTATTATAACGGTAGCCGTGGATGGTCCGTAACAATGAGCAAAATTACGGTGAACCGCGTCCACGCAGAGTGGCAGGGATTTACAGCTGCATTGTCCCAACATCGGCCGGAGAGCATTTCCGATCAGAGGCTGACGTTTCGGCGACATCTGCCCAATTAGCAAATGCTCCCTGAGCGACATCATGCCGATGGAATTTTGTAGATCGGGTCAACACCGGCCCAAAATATGTGTGCTGTCTGGGATCAGTCTCAATGTAACTCGAGAATGTCTCTGGACAGAGCTTCTGTGTAAAAGAGAAATATAAAAATGTTTAGGAATTGTAATATAATAACAATAATTTTTTCCTCTCTGCCTTTGTAATATACAGTATGCTGGAAGACTTTTTTAACATCATGGAAGAACGGGGTCAGAAGACATCAGAAGCAGGAAACATCAAAAATCATTGTTAACCATAGAGCATTTGTTTACAAATCTCGCAAAAATCAAGTTATGATTTATGTGTATGTTGTTAGAAAAACAATTAAACATGTAAATGTAATCTGTTAAACTCAGTATATTTTGCATTAAAACATTGCTTTAATTTCTTTCACTTGCCTAATTTAGCTGGCAGTTGTTTAGTTCATCAACGTTTGCTGTATCAAACGGCAAAGCATGTACCACTGGAAAGATCCAAGACTCAAGTTTCCATATTTAATACCGATTTTCTGATAAAAGTGATATAGAAACATTACATACTCTATATAATGTTTTTTTTTTTTTTTTTAATAATACAATAAGATTGTGTTTGTTGGACAAATTCTTTTCAAATATTTGTGTGTGTGTCTATAGGCCTATTATTGTTATTAATAACCAACAGCTTGTCAAGTAACAAATGTTATGTTAGGTATGTTTTCTTTCCAATTTGTTTTGTGTACTTGTCAGTATATAACTATAACTGTACAATGACAGTGGATAATAGTAGTAGTAGAAGTAGTTACAATAATAAATCTTAGGGGTCCTAGCTGTCAGGTAGGACTCGGGACACAGATGTAAAGGTGAATTCAGAATGGTGTTTATTCAATAAAAGTTCAAGTACGTCTGGCTTGCAGAAGCTTGGAGACAACTTTGAGGAGATCGTTCCTGCTGGAGGCTTGACGGGCAACTGAGGTACTGGTGAGTGCTTTTATGGTGTCCTTGATTGGTTCAGTGATGCGGGGCAGGTTTGGCTGATTAATAATCAGGTGACTGTGAGCGTTGGTGATTGGTGGAGACCGGGCTTGCCAGATCCATGACACTAGCTAGGTGGAACCCGATTGTTCAAGTCTTTTTACTAGCGATCTTTGACACGCAATGAGGTCTGTATGCATTGTTAATGCGTTTTATCAACTCCATCTGCTTATTTTGCCACATATGGATGGATTAAGAAATTAGAAGTTAATAAAAAAATCAGCTCAAGTCATAATTGCCCCTCCCTTCCATATCCAAATGGCAACCGCTGCAATGCCTGCGTGTGTGAGGCGGTTTAAGTACACCTCTGTCATACGCGTCCACAAATCACATGCCGATTTTTAGGTGGGACCCGATTGTTCAAAATACCTTTAAGTGAAGATACAACGCTTTCCTCATGTTTATCTTTTATTTAACATAAAGAGATCAGCATTGAACTGAGGCCAATAGTTACTACAAATTACAGTGCGTAAAAACACATTTATTGTTTGTATATGATATGGTGAGTAATTTTTTTTCCATCACCATAATTGATGGATGTCTAAAATATTAAAAACAAGAAAAAGCCTAAAACAGGCCCGATTATAATATGCGTTTTATTTTATAATTCCTTACATCTCCATCTGTAACTCCTGGTTCCCCATACTCTGCAGCCAGAAGTCCTCCATCGAGTTCATGGGGCATCTAAAGCCTGCCATTTCAGGAACTCCAAGACAGTGTGGTGGCTGCGGCAGCGGTTCAACTAGGCCGGGGAGTTGGCAGGATGCAGAGCTGCATGTTCACTTCTGTGATGTTTGCACGGCACAGAAGGGACCCAGATGACTCTCTCACGCGCCGTTGCAGCAGTACCTAGTCGGGCACCCATGGAGAGGATCGGGGTCGATATCTTTGGTCTATTCCCCATCACAGAGGACGGCATCTGCTTTGTCCTGGTCACTATGGACTACTTTACTAAGTGGCCAGAAGCAAATGCGGTGCCAGATCAGAGTGCTTCCATGTTGGCACAGCGACTAGTGGACAAGATGTTCACCCGTTTCGGGGTGCCAGACGAACTTCATAGTGACCAGGGGTGGAACTTTGAAAGTTAGTTGTTCAATGAAGTGTGCCAGAAGCTGGGGGTGAAGAAAACAAGAACCACTCATCTCTACCCTCAAAGCGATGGACTGGTTTGGCGGTTGAACCACACACTTGCCACCCTTTGTATGAACATTTATACATAAATCTTCTTTTCTATTTTGCATTTACTTCTACTTTTACTTTCAGTACTTAAGTATGTTTAAAATTTTAAAAATACTTTTCGTACTTAAGTACAATAAATATCAAATACTTTAATACTTTTACACAAGTAATATTCTAAACTGTGACTTCAACTTCTACCAAAGTAATTTTCTGGTAAGATATGTGTACTTTTACTTGAGTATGACTTTCAGATACTTTATACACCACTGCAGGTGCATTATGGGTATTTGTTTAGAGTTGATTTATGTGATATTTAAGCAAGATGGTTGGGTTTTTGTGTTAACAATGTTATGTGTGTTTATGTTAAAGTAAATTTGGGTGGATTTAGTTAATTTAACTGCCCTGTTATATAAAAGGGTGACTGTCACCGTCATTGAGAGTGTAGGGGAGTGACATGTGATATGGCATTGTCTGTGTAAGCTCTAATACTGGGTTCAGAATAAAAAGAGAAAAAAGGCAGCACTGTCTCCTGCTGGCTTGTTTTGTCGGTGCTTCGGCTCATAGAGACATTCCGAAGTTGTGCGTTGTATAAGATGCGAGTGCTTGCTCTTTCCACCAGCAAAAGCAAGTGTGATGTTCAGATTCTAGCACTCTGTTAGCCGTTAGCTTAGGCAACAGTAAAACAGCCTAGCTTAGCTCCGGTCAGCCGACGTTCTTTAGATCAACCATCATTTGTTTCAACATGGTGAAATGGGTCTTTTTATGTAACTGCATCAAGGGTTGTACGTAGTTGTGTGAGACTTTAACATATGGGTGCCTACACGTGTCTTGCCTGCAGATAACAGTTTTAGAAAAACCTACATAGAAGTACATGTGAAATCCTTGGAAACTAATATTATGTTGCAGATAAGACATGGCGACATGGGGTGCCTCTTAACCCTTATGCGTTGTTGGGGACGTTTTTGTCCACTAGGGATTAAAGTTGAGTCTAATTTTGGCCACAACTTTCTCTGTGTTTGAGCTAATGGAATGGTTTTTGGTGAAAAATCTTATTTTGACCCATATTTTGGGAAAATGCGTTGAAATTTTTCAAAAACTCAATGGTACACTCTGGGCAAATTCACTACCCTTTCGTTATGTTCGGAGATGAAAACATCCACTAAATTAAACTGCTGTAAAAATGTATCAGATAAATATGTTTTTCAATTTTTTTTTATAAATCTATTAATCAACCTCAGTCTTGATCAAAACTACCAAATGTTTAAAAAAAATCCAAGATTTTAACTCTTTAATTACCAAGTTCATAAATTATGTCACTGATTTGGGGAAAAAAAACACATTTTCAAAATAAAAAGTTATTATGGATTGGATATTTTTTTTACCTTTTATCACAGTCTTGGGCATGTCAAAGATTAGTAACAAGATTGGCTTCGATGCATTGTTAGTTTTTTTACAGCATTAGATTAAAAAAATTTCTCCCTCATTTACTGTTCGTGGCTGTTTTTGCCCCATTGACTTCCATTATAATGTACAAGTCAGAAACTAAGCTTTTTTTGCACAGGCCTATCTGAAGGGTTAACGGTCCCACCTAGTGATCAACTGTAAAATTAACAAATGTTACCTCTTCCCAACAGGGAAAACCACCAACAATCAAGAATCTCAAACACACACAAACACTATAATTTGCTGTTATACTCCATATAACTCCATATACAAGCCAGAAACTAAGCCTTTTTTTTGCACAGGCCTATCTAAAGGGTTAATGGTCCCACCTAGTGATCAACTGTAAAAATAACAAATTTTACCTCTTCCCAAAAGGGAAAAACACAAACAATCAAGAATGCATGATTATATGGTGTCATGGCTTTGCAATCAAAAAATGCCGTTATAATGGAAGTCAATGGGGCAAAAACAGCCACGAACAGTAAATGAGTTCATCAAACAGTAAAAAAAAATCCAGCCACAATTACTTTTATATTGAAAATAAGTCATTTTTTGTGTTTTTCCCCCCAAATCAGTGACATCATTTATGAACTTGGCAATTAAAGAGTTAAAATCTTGGATTTTTAAAAAAAAAACATTTGTTAGTTTTGATCAGGACTGAAGTTGATTAACAGATTTATGCAAAAAAAAAAAAAAAAAAATTCTGATACATTTTTACAGCAGTTTAATTGAGTGGATGTTTTCATCCCGAACATAACGAAAGGGTAGTGAATTTGAACAATGCACAAGGGTTAATAAAGTAGCCTCCGGGTTGACTGAGAAAGGGGGCCCAAGAGATTCTGTCATAAAACAACGTGCTACATGTGCCTGTTGGCCTGCTGGCCTTGCTGCCTGCTGGCCTTGCTGCAGCTGATCGTAGCTCCATGTAGCTGTTTTTTCTCTAGAATCTTAATCTTACTATCACTCTCTGTTGTTTAAAGTGATAAAATATAACTTAATTCCCACCATATTTCTGATATTATCGATCAATTTTATAAGATTATTTTTGATCGTTCACTTTTATTTTAAATCTGTGACTGCAGTGCACCTGCATTGTGTTAGCACTTGTTAGCTTATCATTAGCATTTTCATTCAAACCTATGTTTTCTTTCTCTGTATATACTGTAATACTGTATGTAAGCTCTGGTCCCCTCCCTGCTTACCGTGGTGACGAGATGCATAGCAGATTGTCATAACTCAATGGCTGGATATCTAAGTGGTGCCCGCAGAGTAACATAGGTTTCATAGACAATTGTACGAGCTTTTGGGGCAGACCTGACCTCTTGAAAAGAGATGGTCTTCATCCCTCCTGGG
This sequence comes from Carassius carassius, assembly GCF_963082965.1. NCBI lineage: Eukaryota > Metazoa > Chordata > Actinopteri > Cypriniformes > Cyprinidae > Carassius > Carassius carassius. The sequence goes on from NC_081800.1 coordinate 26,680,919, forward strand.
GTGGCGCCGCTCTTCTCTCTAGAAATATGGCAAATAGTCTTAGAGTTTATACTTGACTAACTCGGGCCTAGGTCAGGAAGCAGACAGACTGGCTAAACCAACCATCTTCTAGCTGCCTCACGTCACAGAGGTCAGTTAATTCTCAGCACATAGAGACTATTTTACCTAGATATCACACTACAGAGACTGTGTTTGTTCCCTGAACTAGAAAATACAAAAAAAGTCCAAACCAAGTTAAGAGTAACAATTTATTTGAGGTTCAACAAACGAAAAACAGATGCAATACGGAAAAACAAATGATAAAGCTTGGCTTATTGAATATCAGATCCCTTTCTACGAAAACACTTTTTGTAAATAATATAATCACTGATCATAAACTAGATGTGCTGTTTGTCAGAAACTTGGCTAAAATCTGATGAATACATTATTTTAAATTAGTCCACCCCCGAAGATTACTGTTATAAACATGAGCCGCGTCTAAAAGGCAGAGGGGGAGGGGTTGCTTCAATTTATAACAATGTTTTCAGAATTTATCAGAGGGCAGGCTTCAAGTATAACTCGTTTGAAGTAATGATGCTTCACATAACATTATCCAGAGAAACAGGGAAGTCGTGGCCTAATGGTTAGAGAGTCGGACTCCCAATCGAAAGGTTGTGAGTTCAAGTCCCGGGCCGGCAGGAATTGTGGGTGGGGGGAGTGCATGTACAGTTCTCTCTCCACCTTCAATACCATGACTGCTACAATGGCTGCCCACTGCTCCGGGTGTGTGTTCACAGTGTGTGTGTTCACTGCTCTGTGTGTGTGCACTTCGGATGGGTTAAATGCAGAGCACAAATTCTGAGTATGGGTCACCATACTTGGCTGAATGTCACTTTCACTACTGTATATAGGCCACCAGGGCACCATACAGACCTTATTAAAGAAGTGATTTTACATCCAAGTTAATTCTGGCTGCAGATAAAGTTTTAATAGTTGGTGATTTTAATATCCATATTGATAATGAAAAAGATGCATTGGGATCAGCATTTATAGACATTCTGAACTCTATTGGGGTTAGACAACAAGTTTCAGGACCTACTCATTGTAGAAATCATACTCTAGATTTAATACTGTCACATGGAATTGATTTTGATAGTGTTGAAATTATGCAGCCAAGTGATGATATCTCAGATCATTATTTAGTTTTGTGCAAACTTCATATATATTGAAAATTCTACTTCTTGTTACAAGTATGGTAGAACCATCACTTCTACCACAAAAGACTGCTTTTTAAGTTATCTTCCTGATGTATCCGAATTCCTTAGCATATCTAAAACCTCAGAACAACTTGATGTAACAGAAACTATGGACTCTCAGTAATGACTTTATGAACTACTTTACTTCTAGAATCGATACTATTAGAGATAAATTTGTAACCATTCAGCCGTCACCTTTATTTATTTAGCGCTTTAAACAAAATACATTGCGTCAAAGCAACTGAACAACATTCATTAGGAAAGCAGTGTCAATAATGTAAAAATGATAGTTAAAGGCAGTTCATCATTGGATTCAGTTATGTCATCTCTGTTCAGTTAAATAGTGTCTGTGTATTTATTTGCAATCAAGTCAACGATATGGCTGTAGATTAAGTGTCCCCAACTAAGCAAGCCAGAGGCGGCAAGGAACCGAAACTCCATCGGTGACAGAATGGAGAAAAAAACCTTGGGAGAAACCAGGCTCAGTTGGGGGGCCAGTTCTCCTCTGACCATACGAAACCAGTAGTTCAATTCCAGGCTGCAGCAAATTCAGATTGTGCAGAAGAATCATCTGTTTTCTGTGGTCTTGTCCTGCTGCTCCTCTGAGACAAGGTCTTTACAGGGGATCTGTATCTGGGGCTCTAGCTGTCCTGGTCTCCGCTGTCTTTCAGGGATGTAGAGGTCCTTTCTAGGTGCTGATCCACCATCTGGTCTGGATACGTACTGGATCCGGGTGACTGCAGTGACCCTCTGATCTGGACACAGACTGGATCTGGTGGCCACGGTGACCTCGGATCAAGAGAGAAACAGACAAATATTAGCGTAGATGCCATTCTTCTAATGATGTAGCAAGTACATAGGGTGTTATGGGAAGTGTTTCCGGTTTACTTAATTAATGCAGCCTAAAAATCCTTTAACGGATTTGGATATTAAAAGCATATTAGTATGTTATGTGTATGCCAGGTTAAAGAGATGGGTCTTTAATCTAGATTTCAAGAGTGTGTCTGCCTCCCGAACAATGTTAGGTAGGTTATTTCAGAGTTTAGGCGCCAAATAGGAAAAGGATCTGCCGCCCGCAGTTGATTTTAATATTCTAGGTATTATCAAATTGCCTGAGTTTTGAGAACGTAGTGGACGTAGAGGATTATAATGTAAAAGGAGCTCATTCAAATACTGAGGTGCTAAACCATTCAGGGCTTTATAAGTAATAAGCAATATTTCAAAAAATCTATACGATGTTTGATAGGGAGCCAGTGCAGTGTTGACAGGACCGGGCTAATATGGTCATACTTCCTGGTTCTAGTAAGAACTCTTGCTGCTGCATTTTGGACTAGCTGTAGTTTGTTTACTAAGTGTGCAGAACAACCACCCAATAAAGCATTACAATAATCTAACCTTGAGGTCATAAATGCATGGATTAACATTTCTGCATTTGACATTGAGAGCATAGGCCGTAATTTAGATATATTTTTGAGATGGAAAAATGCAGTTTTACAAATGCTAGAAACGTGACTTTCTAAGGAAAGATTGCGATCAAATAGCACATCTAGGTTCCTAACTGATGACGAAGATTTGACAGAGCAACCATCAAGTCTTAGACAGTGTTCTAGGTTATTACAAGCAGAGTTTTTAGGTCCTATAATTAACACCTCTGTTTTTTCAGAATTTAGCAGTAAGAAATTACTCGTCATCCAGTTTTTTTATATCGACTATGCAATCCATTAGTTTTTCAAATTGGTGTGTTTCACCGGGCTGCGAAGAAATATAGAGCTGAGTATCATCAGCATAACAGTGAAAGTTAACACCATGTTTCCTGATGATATCTCCCAAGGGTAACATATAAAGCGTGAAGAGTAGCGGCCCTAGTACTGAGCCTTGAGGTACTCCATACTGCACTTGTGATCGTTAGGATACATCTTCATTCACTGCTACGAACTGATGGCGGTCATATAAGTACGATTTAAACCATGCTAATGCACTTCCACTGATGCCAACAAAGTGTTCAAGTCTATGCAAAAGAATGTTGTGGTCAATTGTGTCAAAAGCAGCACTAAGATCCAATAAAACTAATAGAGAGATACACCCACGATCAGATGATAAGAGCAGATCATTTGTAACTCTAAGGAGAGCAGTCTCAGTACTATGATACGGTCTAAATCCTGACTGGAAATCCTCACATATACCATTTTTCTCTAAGAAGGAATATAATTGTGAGGATACCACCTTTTCTAGTATCTTGGACAGAAAAGGGAGATTCGAGATTGGTCTATAATTAACTAGTTCTTTGGGGTCAAGTTGTGGTTTTTTGATGAGAGGCTTAGTAACAGCCAGTTTGAAGGTTTTGGGGACATATCCTAATGACAATGAGGAATTAATAATATTCAGAAGAGGATCTATGACTTCTGGAAGCACCTCTTTTAGGAGCTTAGATGGTATAGGGTCTAACATACATGTTGTTGGTTTAGATGATTTAACAAGTTTATACAATTCTTCCTCTCCTATGGTAGAGAATGAGTGGAACTGTTCCTCAGGGGGTCTATAGTGCACTGTCTGATGTGATACTGTAGCTGACGGCTGAATGGTTGCAATTTTATCTCTAATAGTATCGATTTTAGAAGTTAAGTAGTTTATAAAGTCATTACTGCTGTGGTGTTGGGAAATGTCAACACTTGTTGAGGTTTTATTTTTAGTTAATTTAGCCACTGTATTGAATAAATACCTGGGGTTATGTTTGTTTTCTTCTAAAAGAGAAGAAAAGTAATCGGATCTAGCAGTTTTCATTGCTTTTCTGTAGGATATGTTACTTTCCCGCCAAGCAATACGAAATACCTCTAGTTTTGTTTTCCTCCAGCTACGCTCCATTTTTCGGGCTGCTCTCTTTAGGGTGTGAGTATGCTCATTATACCATGGTGTCAAACTGTTTTCCTTAACCTTCCTTAAGCATAAAGGAGCAACTTTATTTAAAGTGCTAGAAAAGGGAGAGTCCATAGTTTCTGTTACGTCATCAAGTTGTTCTGAGGTTTTGGATATGCTAAGGAATTTGGTTACATCAGGAAGATAACTTAAAAAGCAGTCTTTTGTGGTAGAAGTGATGGTTCTTCCATACTTGTAACAAGAAGTAGAATTTACAATTTTGGCTATATGAAGTTTGCACAGAACTAAATAATGATCTGAGATATCATCACTTGGCTGAATAATTTCAACACCATCAACATCAATTCCATGTGACAGTATTAAATCTAGAGTATGATTTCGACAAAGAGTAGGTCCTGAAACGTGTTGTCTAACACCAATAGAGTTCAAAATGTCTATAAATGCTGATCCCAATGCATCTTTTTCATTATCAACATGGTTATTAAAATCACCAACTATTAAAACTTTATCTGCAGCCAGAACTAACTCGGATGTAAAATCACCAAACTTTTAATAAAGTCTGTATGGTGCCCTGGTGGCCTGTATACAGTAGCCAGTACAAACATAACAGGGGATTTATCATTTACATTTGTTTCTCTGGATAATGTTATATGAAGCACCATTACTTCAAACGAGTTATACTTGAAGCCTGCCCTCTGAGAAATCCTGAAAACGTTGTTATAAATTGAAGCAACACCTCCACCTTTGCCTTTTAGACACAGCTCATGTTTATAACAGTAATCTTGGGGGGTGGACTCATTTAAAATAATGTAATCATCAGGTTTTAGCCAGGTTTCTGTCAAACAGAGTACATCTATATTATGATCAGTGATCATATTATTTACAAAAAGTGTTTTCATAGAAAGGGATCTGATATTCAATAAGCCAAGCTTTATCATTTGTTTATCCATATTGCTTCTGTTTTTTATTTGTTGAACCTCAATTAAATTGTTAATCTTAACTTGGTTTGGACGTTTTTTGTATTTTCTAGTTCGGGGAACAGACACAGTCTCTATAGTGTGATATCTAGGTGAAAAAGTCTCTATGTGCTGAGAATTAACTGACCTCTGTGATGGGAGGCAGCTAGCAGAGGGTCGGTTTAGCCAGTCTGTCTGCTTCCTGACCTGGGCCCCAGTTAGTCAAGTATAAACACTTAGACTATTTGCCATATTTCTAGAGAGAAGAGTGGCGCCACCCCAGGAGGGATGAAGACCATCTCTTTTCAACAGGTCAGGTCTGCCCCAAAAGCTCGTCCAATTGTCTATGAAACCTATGTTATTCTGTGGGCACCACTTAGACATCCAGCCACTGAGTGATGACAATCTGCTATGCATCTCATCACCACGGTAAGCAGGGAGGGGACCAGAGCATATTACAGTGTCTGACATTGTGCTTGCAAGTTCACACACCTCTTTAATGTTATTTTTAGTGATCCCCGACTGGCGAAGTCGAACATCATTAGTGCTGGCATGAATAACAATCTTACTGTATTTACGTTTAGCATTAGCCAGCACTTTTAAATTTGCCAAGATGTCAGGCGCTCTGGCTCCCGGTAAACATTTGACTATGGTGGCTGGTGTCTCTATATTCACGTTCCGTACAATAGAATCACCAATAACTAGAGCACTTTCATCAGGTTTCTCAGTGGGTGCATCACTGAGTGGGGAGAACCTGTTTAATGTTTTGATCGGAACAGAAGAGCGGTGTTTTGACCCATGACTACGCTGCCTCACCGTCACCCAGTTGCCCTGCTGCAGGGGCTCTGTTTCCGGAACCGAACAATGTACAGGAATCTCTGAGCTAGACGCATCCAAACCGTATCTAGAGCCCTAACATTCTTACTGTCCTCAATTAAAGTTTGGATGCGTGTCTCTAAATCTGAAATCTTCTCTGTCAGCCTAACTATTTCCCTGCATTTATCACATGTGAATCCCTCATCACCGACAGAGATAGATAAACTGTACATGTGGCAAGAGGAACAAGTAACAATAACAGGAGAAGCCTTTACTCACCGTGCTTGATGAAATATTCTTACTGCGGTTGTTTGATGAACTTGTGAAAAACTGGAGCGAGAGAGAGGAGAGGAGAAAAGAAAAACAGTGATAGGTTCGAATGAAAACGCTAATGACAAGCTAACGAGTGCTAACGCTTTGCAGGTGTACTGCACTCCCGGATATAAAATAAGAGTGAACGATCAAAGTTAATCTGATAAGATTGATTGATAATATCAGAAATATGGTGTGAATTAAGTTATATTAACACTTTAAACAGAGAGACAGAGAGTGATAGTAAGATAAAGATTCTAGAGAAAAAATAAAATAAAAACAGCTACACGGAGCTACGATTTGCTACAGAAGGCCAACAGGAAGTAGAGAAAACACTGTCCCAAGAGAAAACACTGTCCCAGAAGTCATAGATCCTCTTCTGACTATTATTAATTCCTCATTGTCATTAGGATATGTCCCCAAAACCTTCAAACTGGCTGTTATTAAGCCTCTCATCAAAAAACCACAACTTGACCCCAAAGAACTAGTTAATTATAGACCAATCTCAAATCTCCCTTTTCTGTACAAGATACTAGAAAAGGTAGTATCCTCACAATTATATTCCTTCTTAGAGAAAAATGGTATCTGTGAGGATTTCCAGTCAGGATTTAGACCATATCATAGTACTGAGACTGCTCTCCTTAGAGTTACAAATGATCTGCTCTTATCATCTGATCGTGGGTGTATCTCTCTATTAGTTCTATTGGATCTTAGTGCTGCGTTTGACACAGTTGACCACACATACTTTTGCACAGACTTGAACACTTTGTTGACATTAATGGAAGTGCATTCGTGAATGAAGAGGTATCATATCGATCACAAGTGCAGTATGGAGTACCTCAAGGCTAAGTACTAGGGCCGCTACTCTTCACGCTTTATATGTTACCCTTGGGAGATATCATCAGGAAACATGGTGTTCGCTTTCACTTTTATGCAGATGATACTCAGCTCTATATTTCTTCGTGGCCCGGTGAAACACACCAATTTGAAAAACGAATGGAATGCATAGTCTATATAAAAAACTGGATGACAAGTAATTTCTTACTGCTAAATTCTGAAAAAAAAACAGAGGTGTTAATTGTAGGACCTAAAAACTCTGCATGTATTAACATAGAACACTGTCTAAGACTTGATGGCTGCTTTGTCAACTTTTCGTCATCAGTTATGAACCTAGGTGTGCTATTTGATAGCAATCTTTCCTTATAAAGCCACGTTTCTAGCATTAGTAAAACTGAATTTTTCCATCTCAAAAAATATATCTAATTTATGGCCTATGCTCTAAATGTCAAATGCAGAAATGTTAATCCATGCAGTTATGACCTCAAGGTTAGATTATTGTAATGCTTTATTGGGTGGTTGTTCTGCACGCTTGGTAAACAAACTACAGCTAGTCCAAAATGCAGCAGCAAGAGTTCTTACTAGAACCAGGAAGTATGACCATATTAGCCCGGTCCTGTCAACACTGCACTGGCTCCCTATCAAACATCATATAGATTTTAAAATATTGCTTATTACTTATGAAGTCCTGAATGGTTTAGCACCTCAGTATTTGAATGACGTCCTGTTACATTATAATCCTCCACATCCACTACGTTCTCAAAACTCTAGAATACCTAGAATATCAAAATCAACTACGGGCGGCAGGTCTTTTTCCTATTTGGAATAACCTACCTAACATTGTTCGGAAGGCAGACACACTCTTGCAGTTTAAATCTAGATTAAATACCCATCTCTTTAACCTGGCTTACACTTAACATACTAATATGCTTTTAAAATCCAAATCCGTTTAAGGATTTTTATGCTGCATTAACGAGGTAAACCGGAACCGGGAACACTTCCCATAACACCCGATGTACTTCCTACATCATTAGAAGAATGGCATCTACGCTAATATTAGTCTGTTTCTCTCTTATTCTGAGGTCACCGTAGCCACCAGATCCAGTCTGTATCCAGATCAGATGGTGGATCGGCACCTAGAAAGGACCTCTACAGCCCTGAAAGACAGCAGAGACCAGGACAACTAGAGCCCCAGATACAAATCCCCTGTAAAGACCTTGTCCAGACAACCACCAGGACAAGACCACAGGAAACAGATGTTTCTTCTGCAAAACCTGACTTTGCTGCAGCCTGGAATTGAATTGCTGGTTTCGTCTGGCCAGAGGAGAACTGGCCCCCCCAACTGAGCCTAGTTTCTCCCAAGGTTTTTTTTCTCCATTCTGTCACCGATGTAGTTTTGGTTCCTTGCCGTTGTCGCCTCTGGCCTGCTTAGTTGTGGTCAACTAATAATCAGGAGAAATGATTATTCATCATTTTAGTGTAGTTTACTTCAATTATATTACTTTCCAAACATTTGATATTACTGTTTCTCAGATTTATGTGTTCAATTTCAACCAATTGCCATATAGCTTTATGTTTTGAATTGAATCTCATTTTCATAGCCTCTCGAGTACTTGATATGTAATAAGGTGTTGCTTATGATTACCCATAATTTGAAGCTTAATCTTATCCATCCATCAGAAAAGTATACTGACCACATAATGGTATGCATTTCAGGATACAATGGCTAGGGAGAAGCTATCAGTGGAGGAACGGAAGAGAAGGAATAGGTAGTATCAAAAAAGAAGGCGAGAAAAAATGTATAGCCAGCATGAGCTGAAAGAAGAGTTGCTGAGAAATGTGAGGGAAAGATAGAGAAATAGGGTGAAGGAGCGCAAAATAAAAAACATCACTGATTTGGAAGAAATAGAAAAGAGGTATAAGAGAAGGTTTTGTAAACAAGCACAGAAACAGTCAAGAGAACGCAAGAACAAAGCACAGGAAGGCAAGCATCTAGACACCCCACTACAGAGTGCATTGGGCATCAGTTTTGAGGAGCCAAGGAGTAGTAGACAGCTAGTTGCTGGTGAAAGGGAAAGACGCAAAACTAGAAAAGACACTCCAGAGAGATTAAAGCACTGAAAGACAAACTTGACAAGTTAAAAAAAGAGAGGGACAAGCTGAGAAAGCGACTTGAACTCACACCCACAGAAGAGGTAAACTTGCATCCCAGCATCCAAAACTGTCTTTGTCTGGCCAAATTCTCAAGAAGTATCGCCTTATCCACAGGGTTCATGAGTTTGGCCTGACTTACCAAACACAGTAATTCAATGCTTTAACAACCAGCAAACTTGAAGACTTGAGTTTCCAACTTGTATGTTGTTTGCCAGCAAACAAATCTTGTTTTTTATGAACCTGCAACCGATGTCTGAACAAATGTTCAGTTCTTTCACCAGAGCATGGGAAACCACAAGTGTAGTGGAAGTATATTGAGGAGCGAACAGAAGATAGAGCTTACTTTCACACCAAAATTGTGAAACACACTGGCACTCTTTCAGAGCTTATGATTCTCTACCAAGACAAACTAAGAAATGAGACAACCACCCATGTCCACTCAGTTCATAATTAAACCAAGGAGTACATGAACATGATTACAAATTGTGATGAAACCACTGTTATTGTCCATGTTGACTTCTCTGAGGCCTGGAAATGTAAATACAGTTCAGAAGTACAATCCTATCACTATGGGCAAAACCTCCCACAGCTCACACTTCATACAGGCATGTTCTATACCAAACATGAAAAGGTAGGATTCTGCAGGGTCTCACAGTCCAAGCACCAGGATACTGCAGCCATCAACAGTTAAGAGGTGTGCAGACAGTATTGTACTGAGAGGTCGGGACGTTGTGGATGGCAGAGCATTTTATGAGGTGGTGTCCAGCAGCCTAAGTGGTGTCAAGCTACAATACGTTACCAGTGATGATTTTCAGTCCTGTGACACTCTCCTCATGCCATCCCTGAAATCCATCCCTGGAACAAGGAAGATTCATCAAGTTGTAGCTAAAGGGAACATCATCCATTGTAGAGACATTTCATGTTTTTGCAATGAGCCACAGATTTGCCAGTGTTTTACTCCTGTTTCACACACTTTGGATGGCATCCTTCAGGACCCAGATGAAGGACCCAGACATTATTTTTCACTTATAAATCACTGAAGTATTTCTGTCAAAGTTGTTTTGTATTATTATCTCAATAAACAATTGTTAATCATGAACAAATGATGAATAAGCCATCAGTAAATGATCTATTTGATTTATTATTCATCATTTGTTCATTATTAACAGTATATAATTTATTGATGAAGTTTACCAGTTACCATTTACTATTTTTAAGAAGAGTAATTCATTTGTTTTGAAGTGAATAAACCTTTATAAATGCCGTAGTCAGGTGATTCCAGTGGCTTGTGTTAAATCCTTTCACTCATCAGCACAGACTTGTGTTCTATGTGGAGTTTGTGGGATCTAGTGATGGAGTGAACCTCTCAACCGGTTTTACCTTCCCCTGAAGCTCACATCAGGTGCACCGAGTTAAAGACTCCTTGTGTGTCAGAGAAGACAGCTGTCTATACACTCACCAGTCAGCACTTAGTACACACTACAAAGTGTTCAACACCTGTTATAGATGATGCATGAATTTTTATTTTATTTAACCTTTATTTATCCAGGTAAACTGTTTGAGAACCACTTCTCATTTACAAACATGACCTGTTCAAGAGGCTACAGGAATAAATAGCAACATACTGTACATAGTCAAATACATGACACATTTAACAAGCAATTAAATAAAAATAAAAAAAGATAGACAACAAAGAAAAAAGAGAAAAAGAAAAACAGTAAAGTGCTTAAGTATGTGTATAAATATGATTCATGATTGTCAGCAGGAACAAGAGTCAACTATGTAATTTTGAATGTTTTGTTTAAAGGTGGAGATTGGTATCAGTGATGTAAGTTTCATGGTAGTTTGTAGTATGTTCCATTCATATACAGCTGCAAAGCGGAAGGCATTACGTCCAAAAGTAGTAGAAGTAGGGGGGGGGGTACTAAATTTAATCAAATTACTTGATCTTGTGTAATAGGAGTTATGGATGGCATGAAGAAGAGATGACAGATAGAGAGGTGTCTTGCCAAGGATTGTCTTGTATATGAAACCAATGATGGAGTAGCCGGGTATGAAGGGAGGGCCAGCCCAGTTTATACAGGTCACAGTGATGAGTGTGAAAGGGTGCATTAGTGTCAAAACGGATGGCTGAATGATAATTGTGTCAAGTTTTTTTAGGGCTGTGTTTGGTGCTATTCTGAAGATAACATTGCCATAATCCAAAATTGGCAGTAATGTCATCTTAATGAGGGTACATTTGGTAACATAAGGAAAGGAATCTTTATTGTGGAAAAGAAAAGCTAGTCTAGCTTTTACTTTTGTTTGAAGGTAATTTATGTGTGTAATGAATGACAGGGATGAATCCAACCAAATGCCTAGATATTTATATTTTTTGACATACTCCAGAGCAATACCGTTTATGCAGGCGATAATAGTGGAGTCTGGGTAACCAGTTTTCTGCTAAAAAGTATACATTTTGTCTTACTGGATAAATCATTTACAAAGCTTTCTGAATCCCCTAATCTAAAGTGTAAACTATTCATTACTTGTAAATGTGTTACTTATCACTTGTAGACTTTTCTTACTTGTTACAAATTATTTGTATATGTACACAAGTCATTTATAACACTTTCTGCATCCCCTAATCTAAAGTGAAAACTATCCATCACTTATAAATGTTACATATCACTTGTAGACCTTTCTTACCTGTTACAAATTATTTGTATATTTATACAAGTCATTTATAAGACTTTTTGCATCCCCTAATCTAAGTGTAAACTATTCACTGACTAATAACTTATAAACCATCTACTAATAATCAGTTTGATTTATTTCATGATTTAAACTTTTTTTTAAGACAACTTGCAACACATTTGTAAATCATTAGCATACCACGCATTAATCATTTATGAACATATAGTCATGTTTTGTAAATGATTCATTCATCATTAACTAATAACTTATAAGTGATTAATAACTCAATTAATAAAACATTACTAAAATGTTAACTAATTACTTATTAATCATTTATGAAAGTATAGTCATGTTTTGTAAATGATTAGTTTATCATTAACTAATAATTTATAAATAACTTATAACAAAATGTTATTATAAAGTGTTACCCAACTGGGATAGGCCCCGATGATACTCAGAGTGGAGACTGGCTTGTTGTCATGTATGAACAGAACGTGTGGCTGGCTTAAGCCTTAACAATCAACCTAGAGCATCAAGAAGTTCAAGTTGAATTTTTTCACCCTCATGGGCCAAATGTTTGTTTTCAGAAAAAAACAAGGACAGCAGGACATCTGCTTTGTGCCATTTAGAGATATTCTATTCAAGCTGAATAGCCATCATCACCCATCCGTACAAGCAGCACCAGGGAGATATATATCATATCAGCAGAGGTGATGGATTTCATATACCGTATCTTTCGGACTATAAGTTGCACCTGAGTATAAGTCACATCAGTCCAAAAATAGGTCACGATGAGGAAAAAAAACATATATAAGTCGCACTGGACTATAAGTCGCATTTATTTAGAACCAAGAACCAAGAGAAAACATTATCGTCTTTAGCTGCGAGAGGGCGCTCTATGCTGCGCAGTTTCCCTTGGTCCATGTCTCTTAGTTCATTTCTCTTGGTTCATGTCAAATTAATTTTGATAAATGAGTCGCACCTGACTATAGGTCGCAGAACCAGCCAAACTATGAAAAAAAGTGTGACTTATAGTCCAGAAAATACGGTAAGAGTAACACTTGAATCGTCTGTTGCCTGGTGTTTAAACTCCATCGACTGAATTGAGAAGTCAAATGTTATGGTTTTTTTATGACAGTTTAGCAATATTTTAAAGGTTTAGCTGTCATTTTGACAATGGATGATTTGAATTAGTTTATATACTTTATAAGCAGCATATATTTGAAGATGTTGTGGACTTTACAAAGGGTATTCCTTTCTTTTTCTATTGCCTGTAAAGTCTTGCAGTGTTAAGATATTTGTGAGAGTTTAATGGTCCTTTTGAATTAAATATTTTCTGTTTCCTACAAGTTCCTACACTGTCAGTTTTGTGTCAACACCGTTGATGCCTTGTCGACTCCGTCAGAATGATATATTATTGTTGTTTTTTTAAAGATGAGCTGTTTTGTTCCCTCAAGATTATTTGTTATTAAAATGGTTGCATTTTCAAAAATATTGTGTAATTTGTATGCTTCTAAGTATCACTGGCTGTTGCTCAATTCCAAGAACGCAAAGAACAGACTTGTGTTCTTGTGAAGACCGGTCTTGCCAAGTTGCCTTGGAAGAACAAACTCAGGAGGACGCGAGAACACAGAACACACTCTTATATTGAGATGTGCTACGTTCTTGCTTAACTGACCACAGAATCACAGCAAAAGCAGCGGCCAATGAACCATAAATATTACATAACATCACAAACAAATGTCATAACCTATTAAAACATTTTATACTATTATAGATATTATTTACATATAATTGTATAACATTTTATTATACAGCGTTAACGTTCAATGTTTAACTAATGTGCTATTATGCCATAATGTGTGTTAATATGCCAATAAAAATACTGCAGACTTTCTCTATGGCATTATTTTTGTGCCTCAATCCTGAGCGAGTAATTGTACATTTTGAGCACAGTGAACTATATTTTGCAAGCACATTACATTATATTTTGAACAGAAATTAACAATCGCAAAAAAAAAAAAATCGCTTGAGCAAAGAAAAAACGATTCCGTTCTCAATAAATGTATTTGCTTGTTTGCTGTTATCCATATTAACGTGCAGTGATAACCCCTCTCACGCAGTTTACTCAGGTGCTCTCTCACAAACTTATTTTCTGCGCTCCTGTCAAGTCCCTCTCTCTCTCTCTCTCAACCTCTTAATACTGTGCGCGCTCAACTCTTGACACACGCTCGCTCAATTTACAACAGCGTTACAAGTGTGCCACAAAATCAACCAATCGGAAAATTAAAGGTCAATTTTGATTGGCTGTTGGTCTCCAATCAAATTGCTAGTACAACCAAAGCCCTATCATTTCCTATTTAGAATTCAGTAACGAGAAATGGAAAAATGTCTCGTTTATTAGTTTTTCCGTTTAGTTTAACAAACGGAAAATGAGTTTTTGGCTCTATATCTCATTTTGTCGTTTGGGGTTTACAAATCGGTTTATGGCTTCAATATTTCATGCGCGCTTGTGGGCGGCGCTGAAACGCTGCTTTCATCTGATTGGTCAAATCGCTCCGCCTTCAGCACGTCTCTTCCCTTTAAATTATTTCTAGGTTATAATATTGTATGAATATTGTCCCACTGTAAATACAGTGCAAATAGTTCTGTCTCCTTGGATAAAAGTGAAGTGGAAATAAAAATCAATAATAGACTGAACAGTTCCATGATAATATGTCTGTAACATTTATTAGTCTCGTCTTTTAAGTCTAAAGGAACTAGGTATGTGTGTGTGACATTAATAGATAATTGTGAAAATTAATATAGTTACATTTATGAAATAAATTAGTAATATTAGTTTTAGTACATACTAAATTGAATGATGTTTCTCTTCTTTGTATTCTTTGTTGGACTTGAGAAAGCCAACATATATTTAAACATTATTATTATTTATTATAAGAGTAATTGACACTGACTAGAACTTTAATGTTTCAACAAATTCAGCTCAGATCTTCAGACTCGTCTGACTCGCATTGCTGTATAACTGGTCAGACTTAACTTCCCCAAAAAACCTAGTGACTTTTGTTACCCGAGCAATGAAGGCCCTAACACTTAATGTCCACTAGAGGGGGTGACAGGATTTCTGTTTACATTAGTTTAAGTGACAAATACCGGTATATACGTGAATTTCATGTGTACTGCCGTGAATATGCCATATCTGTGTACAAGAATAAACTTCACACTTCAAGCTTTACAACTACTTAAAACTTCCCAATCTGGCTTTTTCAACCTACCTCCAAATTTATTTTAAGATATTGTTTATTCACACTGGTTTATGAATTTAATGTTTGTCCGTCTGGAACTTTTATTTTTCATGACCTGTATATTTTAAGATGTACTAGGTGTTGATAAATCACATGTAAAGAATGTAAAGAGCTTTGACATTTTTTTATTATTATTTTTTTAAAATTCGTTATTGAATTCTAAATAGGATATGAAATGATCAAAACATACACGGACCAGACGGGCTTTGGTTCTACTAGCGGTTTGATTGGAGACCAACAGCCAAACACAATTGACCTTTAATTTTCCGATTGGTTGATTTTGTGGTACACTTGTAACGCTGTTGTAAGTTGAGCGAGCGTGTGTCAAGAGTTGAGCGCGCACAGTATTAAGAGGTTGAGAGAGAGAGAGAGAGAGAGAGACTTGACAGGAGCGCAGAGAATAAGTTTGTGAGAGAGCACCTGAGTAAACTGCGTGAGAGGGGTTATTAATGCATGTTAATATGGATAGCAAACAAGCAAATACATTTATTGAGAACGGAATCGTTTTTTCTTTGCTCAAACAAATTTTTTTTTGCGATTGTTAATTTATGTTCAAAATATAATGTAATGTGCTTGCAAAATATAGTTCTCTGTGCTCAAAACGTACAATTACTCGCTAAGGATTGAGGCACAAAAAAAATATTTTAGCTATATTCCTCCGGGTCTAATAACTTTATTAAAATTAAGCAAAACAAAACGATAAATGTTTACTTCCAAGAGCCGTCAAGTATTTGCGAGAGTGAGTTTAAATGTCAATGTCAATGTCACCTTTATTTATATAGCGCTTTAAACAAAATACATTGCGTCAAAGCAACTGAACAACATTCATTAGGAAAACAGTAGTGCAAAAATGATAGTTAAAGGCAGTTCATCATTGGATTCAGTTATGTCATCTCTGTTCAGTTAAATAGTGTCTGTGCATTTATTTGCAATCAAGTCAACGATATCGCTGTAGATGAAGTGTCCCCAACTAAGCAAGCCAGAGGCGACAGCGGCAAGGAACCGAAACTCCATCGGTGACAGAATGGAGAAAAAAACCTTGGGAGAAACCAGGCTCAGTTGGGGGGCCAGTTCTCCTCTGACCAGACGAAACCAGTAGTTCAATTCCAGGCTGCAGCAAAGTCAGATTGTGCAGAAGAATCATCTGTTTCCTGTGGTCTTGTCCTGGTGCTCCTCTGAGACAAGGTCTTTACAGGGGATCTGTATCTGGGGCTCTAGTTGTCCTGGTCTCCGCTGTCTTTCAGGGATGTAGAGGTCCTTTCTAGGTGCTGATCCAGCATCTGGTCTGGATACGTACTGGATCCGGGTGACTGCAGTGACCCTCTGATCTGGACACAGACTGGATCTGGTGGCCACGGTGACCTCGGAACAAGAGAGAAACAGACAAATATTAGCGTAGATGCCATTCTTCTAATGATGTAGCAAGTACATAGGTTGTTATGGGAAGTGTTTCCGGTTCCGGTTTACCTAATTAATGCAGCCTAAAAATCCTTTAACGGATTTGGATAATAAAAGCATATTAGTATGTTATGTGTATGCCAGGTTAAAGAGATGGGTCTTTAATCTAGATTTAAACTGCAAGAGTGTGTCTGCCTCCCGAACAATGTTAGGTAGGTTATTCCAGAGTTTGGGCGCCAAATAGGAAAAGGATCTGCCGCCTGCAGTTGATTTTGATATTCTAGGTATTATCAAATTGCCTGAGTTTTGAGAACGTAGCGGACGTAGAGGATTATAATGTAAAAGGAGCTCATTCAAATACTCAGGTGCTAAACCATTCAGGGCTTTATAAGTAATAAGCAATATTTTAAAATCTATGCGATACTTGATAGGGAGCCAGTGCAGTGTTGACAGGACCGGGCTAATATGGTCATACTTCCTGGTTCTAGTAAGAACTCTTGCTGCTGCATTTTGGACTAGCTGTAGTTTGTTTACTAAGCGTGCAGAACAACCACCCAATAAAGCATTACAATAATCTAACCTTGAGGTCATAAATGCATGGATTAATATTTCTGCATTTGACATTGAGAGCATAGGCCGTAATTTAGATATATTTTTGAGATGGAAAAATGCAGTTTTACAAATGCTAGAAACGTGGCTTTCTAAGGAAAGATTGCGATCAAATAGCACACCTAGGTTCCTAACTGATGACGAAGAATTGACAGAGCAACCATCAAGTCTTAGACAGTGTTCTAGGTTATTACAAGCAGAGTTTTTAGGTCCTATAATTAACACCTCTGTTTTTTCAGAATTTAGCAGTAAGAAATTACTCGTCATCCAGTTTTTTATATCGACTATGCAATCCATTAGTTTTTCAAATTGGTGTGTTTCACCGGGCTGCGAAGAAATATAGAGCTGAGTATCATCAGCATAACAGTGAAAGCTAACACCATGTTTCCTGATGATATCTCCCAAGGGTAACATATAAAGCGTAGCGGCCCTAGTACTGAGCCTTGAGGTACTCCATACTGCACTTGTGATCGATAGGATACATCTTCATTCACTGCTACGAACTGATGGCGGTCATATAAGTACGATTTAAACCATGCTAATGCACTTCCACTGATGCCAACAAAGTATTCACAAGTATTTAAGTATTTAAAGTATTTAAAGCTTGCAGGCTTCCTTACACCAGCCGTCCGCAGCGTCTTCTGGGATTTCTAACGCCTGTTTCACATATAATCCGTCTGCAGCATAGACAGTAAAAGAAATGGACACAGCGACCCCATTGGAACTCAATTGAGACAAGTGAAGCCCATTTTTAGCGATTTTTAGCACTTCCTCTTCTGATGCGCAGACTCAAACTAAGCTTGATGACGTCAGCAACCTGTCTGACAGATGTAAATCTTCTAGTAGCTGTGCGTGCAAACTGCCATCGTTAATCTTGCAGAGACAGCGAGCTTGAGCGGGGAGTTCTTTGGCGTGAGTGAGCAGGAGTAAGTATTCTGAAATATTTTGTCCCGTTGCTTTTATGGACTCTATATCTCTATATCTATATCCTGTCTGTACGGTAATTTCTCTACTGTGCGACAGAGAGTCGAGTGGTTATGACACAATCGTTAGCCTATTTTTACAAAAACTGTTTCTACGGGGCCATAATGTAACATAGAAGGTAATGGAGCCCTTTATACATTGTCGTATATCTTTATAAATAATGGACAAATGAAGTCTTTAAACGCCTCAGATGTAAAGTTATTCGCTGTCAAAGTGACGCCAAAATGAAAGGGAGTCAATGGGATACTAACAGCAGGTGAACACAAGTGAAGTTCTGCTACAAGATGGCGGCACGCAGCCGACTTCAACTTCCAGTCGACTTCCTTCCTGCCTGGTCTGCAGTGCGTATGCAGTCCGTGAGTTACGTATGTTGTGCTGAAGCAGCACGGACTCATTGTGCTTTCACACAGGACGCGTTTGCAGTCCACTACTGATCCGCGGCGGTTTAAGCTGCAAAACACAAGCTTTGTCCATTATTTTGATATCATCTAAAAAAAAAAAAATCTAAAAGCTTTTTCAGCTTTGTGATACTCTTTCATCACAGTACAGTAACACTCTTTCATAGACACATATTTTATATTTGAATTTAAATATTAAATGCTGCGCATGCAGCACAGCAAAAATAGACTCGGTACGTAAACTATCGCTGCACTGCTGCAGACGCACTGCTCCTGGAACGCATTGACGACCGCAACTGTGTGCAGTGTGAATGCTGGAATCCGTTAACATGGGTGCGTAAAAAAATACGCAACGCATACGCACCGCAGACGGAGTATGTGTGAAACGGGTGTAACGGCTCGATTCTCTCAAGTCTGCACTCGATGCTATACCGTGCGGTCCGGTCCAAAAATAAGGCTACTGACTTGTCGCGGGAATTCACCGTACAATTGCCAGTAGCCACTGAGTTTACCACTGATAGGCCGGCGGTGCATCAGTATACACACTCACCTCACTCAGCGAACGACTCACTTTCCTCGGCGAACGAATCACTTTCCTCACGCAGCGAACTACTCACTTTCCTCACGCAGCGAACGACTCACTTTCCTCAGTGAACGAATCACTTTCCTCACGCAGCAAACGACTCACTTTCCTCAGCGAACTCACTTTCCTCAGTGAACGACTCACGCAGCGAACGACTCACTTTCCTCACGCAGCTAATGACTCACTTTCCTCACGCAGCCGGAGACTCACTTTGCGCTGCCGGAGACCCACTTTCTGCAGCCAGAGATACACTTTCCGCAGCCAGAGACTCACTTTCCTCACGCAGCAGACCACTGACTCTCTCTTCATGTAGGGACCGAATATTATAATTAAAGTGACTTTTGTATTGCATCCAAAATATTATTTTAATATAATATTTAAATATTCAAAAATGTGTACATTTCAATAAAATGAAATAATTGCCTATTGCAAATTTATGAATGCATGGTTAACTTTTTCTGCAGTCACTAGGCTATATGTACTGAGACATTTTAAAAAATCTATATTTTGTAAAAAATAATAAAAAATAAACCTGAATTATAATCTAAATATCTGTATTTTCATGCAATTTCATAAATAAGTAGGCTGATAAATATATAATAAAAAAAAAATGATATAAACTATTATAATATATAGTGAGAGCTAAGCTAAGCAATAAAAAAAGGCACAGGTTAGTTCAAGGTGTACAGCAAACAGCTAAAACCCCAGTACTACGTTTTTATAAACTGTGGACCCCAGGAAACCTAATCGGCGACAGGAAACGTTACCTAAAAAATAAATTATTAGGCTTTTAATCTTTACTGTAATTTAATTTATATTTATATGTATATTAATATTATATATTCAAATGTATTTATACAGTGGTCGATATTTAAAATAGTTTTAGGGGGGGATAGAGTCTTTTTTTTCAGGGGTGGGGGGTGAGGGGGGTGTTGGTCCTGTAGCCAATTTTACATAATGATTACAAATTACAAAATCATAATTTTTAAAAACGTTTTATTGAAAATTTTGCCTTATTAAATGAAACGGATTAATTTTGGAAAATATTTAGCTAAATGTGTTTTTGTGCTGGTAGTAGGCTAGTGCTGGCACCTTGTCTGGTTTAGGCCTTTCATGGATAAATAATGATGACAAAAAATATGTGACCAGGGTCTCGAAGGGACAGACAGCGGTTGAAGAAGCCCATCTGGAGGCCGGTTAGATGACTTACCACTGGCGCAAACTGAGCAAGCCAAAACAAAAGTGGCCACCAGAAACGTTGCTTAACTAAACCCTTGGTTCGGCTTATCCCTGGATGACAAGCAACGTTAGAGCAGTGACCCCACTGAATAACTTCAGACCGTAACTCCTCTGGCACAAATAAACGATTAGGTGGGCATCCGGGCGGAGGCGTTACCCCTTCTAAGGCTGTCTTGACCTTCGATTCGACCTCCCATACGAGTGCTAAGATGACTATTTTCTCAGGTAAAATACACTCGGGAGTCACCGGGCATGTGGAAGGATCAAAGAGACGTGACAAAGAATCGGGTTTGACATTTTTGGAACCCGGGCGGTACGACAGAGTAAAATCAAAATGACCGAAAAGTGCAAACCGAGCCTGCCTGGAATTGAGCCTTTTGGCAGTTCTAATGTACTCTAAATTCTTGTGATCGGTCCAAACAATGAAAGGTACCCCTGACCCTTCCAACCAGTGACGCCTCTCCTCTAAAGCTAATTTGACAGCCAACAATTCTCTGTTACCAATGTCATAATTGCATTCAGCAGGAGATAAACGATGTGAGAAAAATGCGCAGGGATGCATTTTATCGTCCGAGGCAGCTCTTACCCCCACCTCTGATGCGTCGACCTCCACCACGAACTGCCGTGTGGGATCAGGGGCTACAAGGATGGGAGCCGAAACGAAGCGGCTCTTGAGGTTGGTAAACGTTTTTGGTTTTCCATTCATCCCCCTTCCTGATGCGGACCAAATGATAAGCATTACTTAAATCCAATTTTGTGAATACGGATGCTCCCTGTAACCTCTCGAAAGCTGAAGACATCAACGGCAAAGGATAGGTGTTCTTTATCGTGATGTTGTTCAGCTCTCGGTAGTCAATACAAGATCGCAGAGAACCATCCTTCTTACCCACAAAAAATAATCCCGCCCCCGCTGGAGAGGAGGAAGGGTGGATGAACCTCGATGCCAAGGAATCAGAAATGTATTTCTCCATGGCCTCCCTCTCTGGAATAGAAAGAGAGTAAAGCTTGCCCTTAGGCGGAGACTTACCTGGAACTAAGTCTATAGCACAGTCATAGGGACGATGCGGAGGAAGAGAAGCAGCACGGGACTTACTGAACACCTCCTTTAGGTCCAAGTACGGGCACGTTTGATAACACCATGGTTTCCTTCTGAAAGACAGAAACAGGCACAACAGGACAAGCAGAAACCAGACAAGGCTCATGACAACTTTCACTCCACAAAGTGACTGTGCTGGAACCCCAATCCACTCGTGGATTATGTTTGATCAACCAGGGGTGACCTAAAACAATTGGAGCGACAGGGGAGTCCATGAGATAAAAGGATATGGTTTCTCTGTGGTTGCCTGAAGTGAGCAGAGTTATGGGTTCAGTGTAGTGAGTAACGTGTGGCAGTTCCTGGCCATTGAGTGCGGTGACATGGATGGGATGAGACACAGGAAGGACAGAAAGGTTCAAGTGACGTGCAAGGAGAGAATCAATGAAATTACCTTCTGCCCCAGAGTCCAGAAGGGCGTGACAGTCGTGAGTGTGGTTCTCCCACTGCAGTTTTACCGGAAGGAGAGTCGAAGATGTGGTTGAGGACTTCCCGGGGGAGATCCCACCCGATAGTAGCCTCAAACTTACTACCGGGCTGGCTCTTTTACTGGGCATGAATGGATGGAGTGCTCCGAGCCACTGCAATACAAGCATAGTCCTTGGGACCTCCGCCGCTCTCTTTCCCTCCGGGAAAGCCGAGCTCTACCCACCTGCATGGGTTCGTGATCGTAGACGGGACCGACCATGTTCTCTCGACTCGAGCGGCTCCGTTCCAGAGAGAGGTAATGGCGTGATGGACTGGCTTGTTTACCCATGCGATTAATCCGAGTGTCCACCCGGAGTGCCAGGTCGATGAGACCGTTGAGTGTGTCACCAGCGCTTGGATCGCTCGTCCGGTGTTCACGATGCACTCCTGCTACTGATCCATACGGTTGATGCTGTGATGGATGAATTCCAAAGGTGAAGTGGTGCTCGCTGCTTCCATGGTGGGTGAGAGCGTTCTGTAACGACTGGGTGAAGGAGTGGCAGGAAGCATGTGCGAGTTTAACACAGTTTAATGAAGACAATGATACAAGACGACAATAAGACACAAAGATGAAGCTGAGAGGAATACACTATCCAGGATGGTGCAGGTGGGTGAAGTATCCGGATGGCGGAGATGAGTGGGCAGCAGGAGAGGGTGACACAGGAACTGTGGGGAAGCGAGCCGAAGGTAAGTGATGTTGCTTGTTGGTGATGTGCGTAGAGTGGACGGGGTTCTGGGGAGACACGGACATCCAACGCAGAAACACACAAGAAAGCAAACATAGGTTACATACATGAAACAATGCTCTCACGAACACAAGACGCTAGACAAGCCAATATATAGGGATGAGTAATGAGTGACAGCTGTTGCTGATGACAATTAGCGGAGACGCCCACAAACTAATCAGTGCTGACACGTAACACACAGACTTCACCCACAAAGTGCAAAACCCTGAAATCACGGTTTATCAACCATGATAATGAGGGACAATGGAAGCAATCAAAAACAACAAAAGAGCAATGATATACAAGTGCTTTAAGAAGTCTCAGTTAGCTTAAACGCAGTACACATAACAAAGGCTTTTAAATAATATAATTAAGAAAAAACAGATTGAATAGAAAAAGAATAGAGCAAGCTATGTGTTAGAGGTCTTTTTTGCCTTTGTTAATTGTATAATAAATTAAAAGTAAACCGCTAGAATAAAAAAAAGATTAGAAAGCTAGTTTTTTTTTTTAAAGAATAGAATTAAATAGTGAATGGACTGCTGAGGACTGGGGCAAAGTCATATTCTCCGATGAAGCCCCTTTCCGATTGTTTTGGGCATCTGGAAAAAGGCTTGTCCGGAGAAGAAAAGGTGAGCGGTACCATCAGTCCTGTGTCATGCTAACAGTAAAGCATCCTGACACCATTCATGTGTGGGGTTGCTTCTCATCCAAGGGAGTGGGCTCACTCACAATTCTGCCCGAAAACACAGCCATGAATAAAGAATGGTACCAAAACACCCTCCAACAGCAACTTCTTCCAACAATCCAATAACAGTTTGGTGAAGAACAATGCATTTTCCAGCACGATGGAGCACCGTGCCATAAGGCAAAAGTGATAACTAAGTGGCTCGGGGACCAGAATATTGAAATTTTGGGTCCATGGCCTTGAAACTCCACAGATCTTAATCCCATTGAGAACTTGTGGTCAATCCTCAAGAGGCGGGTGGACAAACAAAAACCCACTAATTCTGACAAACTCCAAGAAGTGATTATGAAAGAATGGGTCGCTATCAGTCAGGATTTGGCCCAGAAGTTGATTGAGAGCATGCCCAGTCGAATTGCAGAGGTCCTGAAAAAAAAGGGCCAACACTGCAAAAACTGACTCTTTGCATAAATGTCATGTAATTGTCGATAAAAGCCTTTGAAACATATGAAGTGCTTGTAATTATATTTCAGTACAACACAGAAACAACTGAAACAAAGATCTAAAAGCAGTTCAGCAGCAAACATTTTGAAAACTAATATTTATGTAATTCTCAAAACTTTTGGCCACGACTGTATATGTACTGTATATATATATATATATATATATATATATATATATATATATATATATACATAAATGAAGAGTTCAGATGCAAAGGCCTCTAAGTGCCATCTGAAATTTTCATCTAAAATTAGGATTATGACATATTTTCAGTTGTTTCTCACTTTTTTGTTATGTATATAATTCCATATATAATTCCACATGTGTTAATTCATAGTTTTGATGCCTTCAGTGTGAATCTACAATTTTCATAGTCATGAAAATAAAGAAAACTCCTTGAATGAGAACACTGTAAAACCCGACAAGTTAACTTAACTCAAACCGTTTGAGTAAACAGATTGCCTTGATTTAAATCATGTAAGTGTTGAAACTTTGCATTCAAGTAATTAAGTGATTAACTAAGTGCTGATTGAGAATTGGTGATGAACAGCTGCTAACAAACAGAATCACTGAAGAAAAGAGAAACACAAGAACTACTACAACTGACTTCAGACACAGCCTTAGATGAAATCAACTGAAATAAAATACATGAAATCTCTCAAGATCTGATTAAACAACCCCACAAACAGCATCACCAGCTCCACTTATTAATAACCAGACTGACTTTATTTCTGTCAGACGTCTACAGAAGATCTTATTGAGAATGAACTAAGGTTTAGATGTTGATTTATTGTTTCATTTGAAGTAACCATGTTAGAGATCAGTGTTTGCTTTAGTTGGGCTCTTAACCCTTTACTTCTGTCTTTGTGTTTTCTCTGGCTGTTATATCCGTGTGTTTCTACAACACATTTGTTGTAATTCAAAAGCCCAGAAGAAATGCCATCAGGTGCTAACCTGTACCTAGGTGTAGGTTGTTATACTTTATATTGGTGATGATAATCATCAATTATTGAACTGTACTGAGTCTAATCTCCGATGAAATAGGTGTTGTGTAATTTGATTGATTATAGTAAATGGATGCTAAGAGCCAGTGGTTCTGTGATAATCAGATAATACAAAGACTTTCCAAACAGTTTGGACTTCTATGGTGTTAATTAGTCACACACAGACATCAATAATCAGCATATGAACCTCAACAATGGTGACCATAAAAAAAAAAATGCTGCAGAGCATGCTGGGAGCCATGGATGAGTTTTGTAGTACAATAGTACGCAGCATGCATTGCATGTATGTTTTTTTCGTCACCATTGTAGAGGTTCATATTCTGATTATTAATGTCTGTGTTTGACCAACTACTGGCATAGAAGAAAAATGTATGTGTACAAAATGTTTAGAAAGTCATTTTTATATTAACTGATTATCACAGAACCACTGGCTCTTAGTGTCATTTTTTACTAGAACCACTTCTACAAATTACACTACACCTACTTCATCAAAGATTAGACTCCGTACGGCTCAATAATTGTGAATAATAATGAATAATTATCACCAATATAAAGTATAACAACCTACACCTAGGTACAGGTTAACACCTGATGGCATTTTATCGGTAGCACTTTATTTTACAGTCCTGTTCCTCATGTACATACTGTGTACATATTATAGTAATTACAATAACTATGCAATAACTAGGTACTAACCCTAAACCTACCCCTAAACCTAACCCTACCCCATGTAGTTACCTTGTATTACCAGAACTTTCTTAGATAAATACACTGTAAGTACACCATAAGTACATGTTAGTACACGTACTGTAAAATAAAGTGCAACCATTTTATCTGGGCTTTTGAGTTACAACAAATGTGTTTTAGAAACACATGGTTATAACAGCCAGAGAAAAGACTAAGACAGAAGTCAAGGGTCAAGAGCCCAACTAAAGCAAACACTGATCTCTATCATGGTTACTTCAAATGAAACAATAAATCAACATCTAAACCTTAGTTCATTCTCAATAAGATCTTCTGTAGACGTCTGACAGAAATAAAGTCAGTCTGGTTATTAATAAGTGGAGCTGGTGATGCTGTTTGTGGGGTTGTTTAATCAGATCTTGAGAGATTTCATGTATTTTATTTCAGTTGATTTCATCTAAGGCTGTGTCTGAAGTCAGTTGTAGTAGTTCTTGTGTTTCTCTTTTCTTCAGTGATTCTGTTTGTTAACAGCAGCTGTTCATCACTAATTCACAATTATCACTCAGTTTATCACTTAATTACTTAATTGCAATGCACATCTTCTTTCAGTGAACTCAACTGAATTAAGTTCAGAGTACTTATAACTTTTAGTTTTTTCAACTTAAATGGTTTAAGGCAATCGGTTTCCTCAAACGGTTTGAGTTAACATAACTTGTCAGGTTTGAGTGAGGCTGTGTCTGAAGTCAGCTGTATTTCCTTTCTCTCTTTTCTTCAGTAATTCTGTTTGTTAACAGCAGGTGTTCATCACTAAACTCAATTATCACTCAATTAATCACTTAATTACTTAATTGCAATGTATATCTTCTTTCAGTGAACTCAACTGAATTAAGTTCAGAGTACTCATAACTGTGAGTTTTTTCAACTTAAACGGTTTAAGGCAATCGGTTTCCTCAAATGGTTTGAGTTAACATAACTTAAGGATATCTGTTTACGCAAACCGTTTGAGTTAAGTTTACTTGTCGGGTATTACAGTCAAGGCAATCGGTTTACTCAAATGGTTTGAGTTAAGTTAACTTGTCGGGTTTTACAGTGAAGGTGTGTCCAAACTTTTGGTCTGTACTGTACATATACTACTTATATAATATATGAAAATACAGCTGTTTATATTATAATTCAGGTTTATTTTTTATTATTTTTTTACAAAATATAGATTTTAAAATGTCTCAATATAGCATAGTTACTGCAGAAAAAAAAGTTAACCATGCATTCATAAATTTACAATTGGCAATTATTTATCAATTTATTGAAATATTTTAATGAAAGTAAAAAAAAAAAAAAACACTGTACACCTCTCTTAATATTTAAATTTCATATCTAAATATT
Organism: Carassius carassius; assembly: GCF_963082965.1. Lineage (NCBI taxonomy): Eukaryota > Metazoa > Chordata > Actinopteri > Cypriniformes > Cyprinidae > Carassius > Carassius carassius. Next base: position 26,707,838 of record NC_081800.1, read on the forward strand.
CTTTTGGACGCAATATAGAAGTCAATTTAATTATAATATTCGGTCCCTACATGAAGAGAAAGCCTGTGGTCCGCTTCATGAGGAAAGTGAGTCTCCGGCTCAGGCGTTTAAAGACTCCATTTGTCCATTATTTATTTTTACAGATACACGACAATGTATAAAGGGCTCCATTACCTTCTATGTTACATTATGGCCCCGTAGAAACAGGTTTTGTAAAAATAGGCTAACGATTGCGTCATAACCACGCGACTCTCTGTCGCACAGTAGAGAAATTACCGTACAGACAGGAGGAGAAGCTCGCAGGCAATCGGGGAGACGTCAAGAGAGAAGCCCATAGATATAGAGTCCATAAAAGCAACGGGACAAAATATTTAAACAACGTTTTTGGGGAATTGGAAATAATTCGGTATGTGGCAAGTGAATACATATGAAGTAGCTTTTATCCACGAACTTTAATAATTTATCTACTTCATTAAATAATGGGGATGGAGAAATTATCAGGAAATTACAGACAGTGTAAGAAAAATCTCAATGTCAATCGCAATTAACGTTCTTTTATTTATTTACAGATCTACGCTTGAAGATGAATGTGATCCCTTTCATCCTGGTCGGAAGCCTTAAAATGTCATAGCCTACATAACGTGTAATAAAGAAAAAAGTTTTTTGTTCAAGTGTTTTTGACCATGATTTATTAGCCAAAACTGCATGATTTAACACCTAGCTCACAATTATTTGAATATTAGCCTATGGGCAAATGTTTTACGTGAAGAGATGAAATCATGTTGAACAATAAGCAATTTAAGAGACTATAAATTAACAGCCTATATTGAATCGATACGAAAATGACTCGAGGGGATATTGTATACTGACAGTATGGTTCCTGGATTATATATCTCTGTTTTGGATGGGTTATTATTCGGTTTGATGTAGATAGAAGGAAACAAACATTTTTTAATGTGTGCGTTTATGCATGTATGTGTGCATGTGCTATTTGAATCAATTTTAATAATTTTGGATGATTGTACATGTTCTTTGTTATCTAATATATATATATATATTATGTGTGTGTGTGTGTTCAAAATAAGCTAATTAAACTAACTAAAATGACTAAGTACTGCAGAAAGGCAAACGATTACAATCCAAAAATAGGCTATAATTTCAGAGTCAATAATAATAATAAAAGTCGATTTTAGCCACTTCTTTTGTCAGGCCTATAATGTTTTAATGTAAGATGTTATATTGTAATTATATATAGCGTAATATGATATTATATATAATTATTATAATATTAATATATTATATCATGTTATTATATTATATTATGTTATTACTATACAATACGAATTGATTTCCAAAATCACACACACACAGAAATATGTGAGTTTATTCTGATGCGTCATTGAGCGTTCGAGTTCAGCTTGCTTGCACTTAACGTAACTTTATATACACCTGGCTAGTCTGAGCCCTTATTTCTGGAAAGCCGTGATACTTCGACCTTAGAAACTTCTGATCATCATTCAAGACATCTAAGTATTGTGTTATAGGTGGTATTTTGTTAATTCAGTGTGTTAACTGTTTGTTGCCTTTTTTTTTCGTGATTTCATCTTACCATTTACTTCAATTTACTTGTTGCTAGCATATTTTCCCTCGTGCGAAAATGAAAAACTGAATATGTATCATTACGAAGTTCTAAACCATAAGTAATAAAACCACATGACATTTCTGTCAAAGTATGTCTACTTGAAGTGTCTACTGTGTGTTTTGATAATAAATATTCAATCATTTCATTAATAAATATTTATTTATTGAAACACAAAAACAATACTCTCTAGCTAAATTCGTCATGGGGAAGAAAAGTGAGAGGTGGATGGCTAGGGTGATACATGAATGGCACGGAGGGGAGAAAGAGCAATGACTATTGAACAGTGTTATTTCTACCAATGTGAACATGTGTTAAACTAAAGACAAAAGGCACATACACAACCCCAAGGCCCGATCTCCACCGACGTCTCTGGGTGATGTCAGACAGCACAATGGTCATCTGAGGGAAACGCCGATAGAGATGTTGCAGATCCTGCTTCATCGATGCGATGAGATCGATGCTCTTCCTGCATCCCAAGTCGTTCCCGCCGCAGTGAATCAGCAGGACATCCGGGGCTGCTCTTCCACTGAGGGACCGGTAGAAGAAAGGAAGGAGTCCGTGCCATCGAAGTCCACCCCAACCAAACCAGTAAACCTTGGCCGCTAGGCCAAGATTGGCCCCGATGGTCTCTCTGGCCCTCTCTTCCCCACGACGAATGTAGCTACTCCCGATGATCCAATTCACTGCATACAGCAATCACAATCAAAACACAGTTTTGTTAGTATGAGTAAACAGATTTTAACACACAAGTAACTTGTCTCTGGCCATTGATTTATTTATATCCAAACAAAGCAGAAAAAAGTCTATGCAAATGTACAATAAAACACAAATTAATTGCTCTTATCTGTTCCTTAAAAATAATAATAACAATATAGGTATTACACAAGGTTAATTTATTATTTTATTCTCTCTTACAGTGTTGCTTTCCATATTTTATACTATATATTCTAAATGATACTATATTAATATGGCTTACCTTTGTTGGTAGCATAGTTAGCCATCTTCTTTTTCTGGTGTTAGCAGAAATTCAAGTTTGTATTTTTACCTATGAGGAAAGAAAAATGAAAAGGGCAACCATTAGTTATAGTTGTTATTGGTGACATTCGTTATTGTCCATTTATTATCTATATGTTATTTAGCAGGCCAAAGCAGACGCTTTTGTCCAAGTGATTTACTGAATAACTTTTTTATATGACTGATTCTTCCATTTCTCTTGCGATGTAGATGTGTAGATAACAGTTAACGCCATTTTGTGATTATATTCGGCGCCCATTAACGTTATACAACATCATGTGCATCAAAAATTAAATTATATTTAAAATATTTGATCCCTGGGCGTTAAATAACTATCGGGTATGAATTCATATCAGTTCTTGAACATCATTTTACATAACTTCTTAATAGTATGCATTAACTTAATATGGCATACTGGCGTTACATTTTAAAATACTATACAAAATAATTAATCAGAATAATTACTCCTGCTCACTCACGCCAAAGAACTCCCCGCTTAAGCTCGCCGTCTCTGGAAGATTAACGATGGCAGTTTTCACGCACAGCTACTAGAATATTTACATCTGTCAGTTGCTGACGTCATTAAGCTTCGTTTGAGTCTGCGCGTCAGAAACGGAAGTGCTACAAAACGCTACAAATGGGCTTCAATTGTCTCAATTGAGTTCCAATGGGGTCGCTGTGTCCATTTCTTTTACTTGTCTATGTGCGTGAATCGTTCGCTGAGGAAAGTGAGTCGTTCGCTGTGTGAGGAAAGTGAGTCGTTCGCTGCGTGAGGAAAGTGAGTCTTTTGCTGCGTGAGTCGTTCACTGAGGAAAGTGAGTCGTTCGCTGCGTGAGGAAAGTGGTCGTTCGCTGAGGAAAGTGAGTCGTCAGCTGAGGAAAGTGAGTCGTTAATTCGTTGCGTGCAAGTACTCTTTTTTTTTTATCTTTTATTGAAAGTAACATTGGGAACAAATGTGTAAAACCTTCAAAATACAATCAAACATTTATACAGACATACCATACCAGAGACAAAAAAAAAACATACATACTAAATAGAGGTGGAAAAATAAGAATATTAAGAGGATTCGGGAAATAGGTCATAATATTTATACAAAAGTATTCCATTCTTCTTGTTCTTTACAAGCTTGTGTGATTTAAGAAGCATATTAATTTCCAAAATATAATGTTTAAAACATAAGGAAGACTTATTAAATTTTTGCTTATGTATAAGGACTTAGCATATAAGATTATACAAAATAAATACAAACTCCAGGGTGCCATCTTGTGGGAAACAAAAGTAACAGATAATATCTTTCAGGGTGAATGAGTGAGTTATATTTTGAGATAGGAGAAAGTGAGTACCCAAATCTTCCCAAAACCTTTTGGTAACGGGACAATTAAAAAATAAATGAGGAATGGTTTCAGTGTCCTGTTTACAAAAGCTGCAGCATGTGTCAATGTCTAGAAACTTAGCAACAAAACAATTTGTAGGGTAAATGTTATGTAAAAGTTTAAAGTGGACCTCTTTAGCTTTATTAGAGATACAGTATTTGCGAGGAATCAACCATGTTTTTTTCCAATTTATTTCACTTATTAAGGAATTCCAATAAAACATCCCCCTTGGAGCAATGGAGTTACTCTTTTGCAAATGTCGGCGAATATGCTTATTGTTACATTTTTTATCAGACAGTTCTACACCATCCAAAATAAGTGAAAGCTGTCTGATATCTTTGTTTCCATAGCTCAGATGATTTTTAATTAACTGTCTAATTCCGATAGGGATGGCATCAGTGATAGATTTAAAATCTTAAAAAGGTATTGGGAAATCATGAGCTTCCATAAACTGTTCATAAGAAAGCATGGTGCCAGAATCATCAAATAAGCAGAGTACATGGTTAATTCCTCTATCAAACCACTTAGGGAAGAATACTGATTTATTCCTAATAAGAATGTTGCTGTTGCTCCAAAGGAGAGATTTGTGTGGTGAGAAGTTGTGATTGAAGGATAATTTCCAGGCCAAGAGGGACAGTTGAGGGAAGTTGGACAGTTTGATAGGTATTTTATTTGGTAGAAAATTACACTTTAGAAGAAACGAGAGCCCACCCAGCTTATTAAAAATAAAGTTCGGAATAAAGAAAAAAATAGAATCAGGATTTCGAATGCACCTTTTTAACCAATTAATTTTGAATGTGTTGACCACATCTATAAAATCCAAAATTTCTAGACCTCCCTTTTCTTTAGGGTTAGAGAGAACATTCTTTTTAAGCCTATGAGACTTGTTCTTCCAAATGAAATCTAAAAAAGTCTTGTTGACTTGATTAGCAGTTGAGTCCTTTACAAATAGAGACAAAGAAGGGTAAACAAAGTGAGAAAGGCCTTCTGCCTTGGAGAGTAATACTCTACCTAAGACGGACAAGTCTCTTTGTAGCCAGTTATATTAATATTAATTTGGTTTTCTGTATCCTTTTCGAAAAATGTAAGTTCTGTCTAACTATAATATTTTTACATACATGTATACCTAAATATTTTACATTCTGTTTAACTGGAATGTTATCAATAGCAGAGTCACTACAACAATGAAGTGGCAACAGCTCACACTTGGATCGATTAAGCCTTAAACCAGACGCATAAGAGAATTTCTCCACCAGTTCAAAGACAATGCTCAACTGGTCCTTGTTGTTCAAAAAAATGCTGGTGTCATCCGCCAGCTGTGAGATCTTTATTTCTTTTACAAAAATATTTATTCCTTCAAAATGTGCTTCCTTTACTAAGTATATAGCTAGTAGTTTGGTTACTAAGATAAATAAAAAGGGTTGCACCCCTGCCTGACCCCCCTATTAATCTGAAATCGTGGAGAAGTATTTTGATTAATTATAACAGAACTATTTATATCTTTGTAGAACATGCTGACAATGTCGATGAAAGGGCTTCCAAAACCAAATGCCTTGATGGCTTGTATTAAAAAGAGGTGTTCGATTGTGTCAAGAAACAAAACGAAGGCATCAGAATCAACATTGTCAGCATAGTCAAGCAAGTCTAAAACGAGCCTTATGTTATTGCTAATGTGGCGGTTTTTCATGAAACCCGTTTGAGTTTCTGCAATTATTGAATTTAAATCAGATTTTAATCTATTTGCATATACAGAGGCCAGAATTTTATAATCTATAGTTAATAATGTGATTGGACGCCAATTATCAATTAAGTGAGGGTCTTTACCAGGTTTCGGGATCAAGGAGATGATGCCTTGCTTCATTGTTGTGGTCATTTCCCCTTGATCAATACACTCCATATACATGTTCATTAAAGGGAGTTGAATAAGCTCCCAGAAATAAATATAGAACTCTGCTCCTAGCCCATCTATCCCGGGAGATTTTCCTTTCTTCACAGCAAACAAAGCATTTTTAACCTCATTTAAAGAGATCAGCGTCACAAGATGCTTTATAATCTTCACTAATAATAGGGATACTGTGCTGAATTTTTTTTAAAAAAACTTGCACTTTCTTCTCTGTTAAAATTAGACTGATATAAATTACCATAAAACGAGCTAACAAATTTAGAAATGTGAGTAAGATCCTTAGAAAGGGTGCCATCAATGTAGAGCTCAGTTACAGAATTTGTTTTAGCATTCCTTTTTTCTAAAGCAAAAAAATAATTGGTGTTCTTTTCGCCCTCTTCCAGCCACTTAGCCCTTGATCTAATAAATGCCCTGTTTGCCATTTCTGTATATATTTGGTCTATATGAATTTGGAATGTATTTTAGCTCAATTTCTTCTTCTGGGTAATGTTTCCTTTTGACATTAATTGAGTTAACTTATTCATCAAGACATGTTCTGACTTATATTTTTCTTTCTTTATTTCCTTAGATTTTTTTATAGCCAATTGTCTAATTTTATACTTGAAGTACTCCCACTTTTTCTTATGTCCATTATTAATGTCAATCTCGAAGATCTCTTTCGCTAGAAGCTTAACAGATTCATTAAAGGAGTCGTCACTCAAAAGAGTATTGTTAAACTTCCAATAACCTCTTATGCTCGATTGCGGGTCAATGGAGCCTAGTTTCAAAATAATTAAGTTGTGGTCCGAAAGGGGTGCATAAAACATGTTTAACCTCATTAACAAATTGAAGAGCAGAAAAAGAAACTAAAGATAAATCAATTCTCGACTTCAAAGTCAGACTTCTATTACTCCAGGTTAAATCTTGGATGTCTGGGTTAAAAAAACGCCAAGCATCAGTCAAAGATAGGTCTGAGCACAGAGAAGAGATTAAATCACTTCCTTGGGAGGAGCGAGCCGCTCTAGGTGGGTATCTATCCTCTATTTCGTCAGGACATTCATTGAAATCCCCAGAAAGAATTATAAAGGCATTTACGTATTTTCCTCTCAAATCCCTTAGCTTGCCAGTAATGGTATTGAATAAGTTTTTGTTGTCAAAGTGTGAATTAAATCCATATACATTGCAAACTATGAAAACTGTATTGTCCTGCTTAACTATTATTGTTATCCATCTTCCATCACTAGAGGGCACAACTTCCAAAATATCCCCTTTGAAACCATGCACTAGGATTGAGACACCAGCAGAATGATTAGAACCATGACTAAAGTGAACAACATTACCCCATTGAGCTTTCCAGAACCTTGTATCAGAGTCACAAGAGTGCGTTTCCTGTAATAAAATCAAGTCAGCTTCAGACCTTTTACAGAATAAAAATAATGCTTTCCTTTTTGTTAAGTCCCGAATACCTCTCACATTTAAAGACAAGATGTTAAAACGTTTAAACAAAAAGTCCATAAAGGAACAGAGATATAGAACAGAAATTACCTGAAAGTGCTATTGAACGCAAAAAGTATGCAAAGACCTTACAAGAAGGTGATGATAACCTGCCTTAAAATAGCAAGAACCCTGTTGTACAAGTAGCCGTCAACTTAGAATCAAGAAGAAGACGGCTGCACTTAATGTTAGTAAATGAAACTAACATGATCTCATTTAAAGCCCAACAAGGAGATTATATATAGTTGTATGAAGAGAAAAAAAAAAATAACCAAAGTAAAATCTGTTAAGGTAGCACTAGTATTAAGTGCTCAACCATCTCAGTCTGTAACGGGCGCTGGCAGAGTGTTCATGCCTACCTATGGCTTTGGTAAAAGAAGATGCTCAGCCAACGAGGCTATTCCGGACAGTCAATAACTTTTCCATTGATGACAGCCGAAGCACCTCGGAATGAAGCCTTTTTCCCTTCATCACGCGCCTTCTTGATCAAAGGCCAGAGCTTCTCCCGAGCCGCTCTGTCCTCCGGAGAAAGAGCTTTGGTAATCCTGAGACGATTCTCTTGCAAATACTGAGAGTTTTTAGCTTCTTTCCAGACGAAATCACGAAGGCGACGCAAGGCAAACAAAACTATAGTTGTTCCTCACGCAATGGACGATGTCAATGCCTTGTTTCAAGTCTTCACGAAGCTTTGGCGCCATTTTCCCAAGGATGTCGATTATCTTGCCTCTGATGTCTTCATCTCTTGTCTCCCTTACGCCGTGCATCTTAAGCGACCACCTTCTACTGTGGCGTTGACACTCAGCAACAGCTTCTCTCAGGTGCTTATTTTCTTCTTGGAGCTTTGTATTGGCAACTTTCATTTTCTCCAGTGTTTGCTTGTGTTGTTGAACATCTAGTGACAGCTGTTTGACAGTTGTTGTCAGCTCCTCAACACGTTTGGAAGTAGCTTCAGTAGTTATGCCTATAGCAGAGACTCTCCAGAGTGTTTCATCCTGCTTGCTGGTCATGGCTCGTATCACCTCCATGAGTTCAGCATTAGCCGTCTCCTAGTTTCGCCCACCTGATTGAGATTCACGTTTCCTTTTTTCGGCAGGCTTCTTTGGTGTCTCCACCGCCAAAATGGGAAATAAACCGGTGTCTGAAAATGGCTCTGGGGTGGTTTCATACCAGCACATTTCGTCTCCACTCAAAGGATTCTGGGCTACCGACTCTTGAGACTGGTTATATTCCATGTTTAGCGGCACATGTAGAGAGATCGTTGAACTTTCAGTGTTCCTCTTTTTCTTTTTATACTTGGGCATTCGTGGTAGCCTACAATTACTATGTCTTGCTATATGTTCGTTTTTTTTTTAAGGTTCTGCCATCAAATTATAAAAAAAAAAATGGCAGTAATATCATAAACCCTTCGAAATTGCTCGCAGAGCGACAAGCACACGTCCTCCTACAATGCTGCCATCTTGGGAGCCGCCGTGCAAGTACTACTCGCTGCAGACTGTAGTGCGGTGATGTCACGTATGTACGTCACGTATGTATATACATACGTATGTATGTACATATGTATTTACCGTAAGTACGATTGTGTGCCGACTGTCATTAATACGCATATCAAGGTTCATTCATTTCCGGATGTTCGTAAGGTATGGTGGATATGAGGTATTACTTTTGTTTTATTAAAAATTTTTTGTTTAAATTGCTTCTAATTTTAAGAATGCTTTGGTCATAATCATAGAGAGTGTCATTGCAAATGTGTGCGATTTCAAACATTTATGACATGTTTTATGATATAGTATTCGAATGCTGGTCTTTCAAAGTCTTATTTCGCCTAAAATGAAACATTAAAGATGTTTTAAAATAGAGCAGAAAGACTTTATTAATGTAAGTAATGCCATTGATGGTTGCATGCATTGCAAAAAAAATATCATATTTGTAATCTCTTTCATTAACATTATCAAAGATTAATAGATACTGTAACACATGTATTGTTCATTGTTAGTTCATGTTAATTAATACATTAACTAGTGTTTACCAATGACACCTTATTGCAAAGTGTAATTGAGCTTCATATGTCTTAATATGACTTTTTGGGGACATCGTCAGTGAGAAGAAATTCAGAGAAGAGACTCACTTCATGCGGCTAGAGTACTGTAATTACCTGTTTTTCTTTCTCTGACAGACTGTATAGCCCTCAACTGTAAAATTTTCAAATTGAAAAAACCTTCAAACTTTCAGGCCATGCTTTCTCAAGCCAAGCCAACCTAAATTTTGACTTTACAAACTTTATTAATTTAGTTGATGTTAATGCTGGTTATAAATTAAATCTCTTAGGTAGTTTACGGACAAAGCAAATAACACTTTTTCTAACACCATGCTATAATATATTTAAAAATACATTAAAAAAATTTCCTTGTATGGATCTTCTGCCATTCTTCAAAATGATTTAATATTGCTTTAGTATTGTTTGTTCTTTTATGTAAATTAGGTGTCGTGAACTGGAGTGCATTGTCTGAACAATACAACCAGAGTTCCAGGTGTCATGTTCTCTGACCCAGTGCCTCCGGTGCAGTGAGATATTTAAAGACTATCCACCTGGCTGTGTGAGGAATCGCAGGAGGAGAGTCCTGTGTGGGTTTTATCCATTTAAAGAATTTGAGGGCTACTGCTTGACTTATTGTTTTATACAGGGCCGTGCAGAGACCTTTGGAGCTGGTGCTCAAAGTATAAAAGGGGCATATGGAACAAGTCTTTAAATGGCACTGTTCAAAATATCAATACCGCAATATATTGTGATGCATTCCTTGCTGATTCGCGTATCGATATGGATGATTATGTATTGATACGGCAGCAAATGCTCTGATTCATTTTTGAAAAAGAAAAAATAGAAAAGACAATTTTAAGTTTAAAAGTAAAAAAAATATTTTCTTTCCACCTAATAATAGCTCTGGGATCAGAAACTGAAATGTCTTAAGTTGTCCAAACCTAATGGCTTTTTCTTCTCTGTTTCTACAGAATAATTAAGAGCAGCTGTTATAATAAAAACTATAGAAAACGCTTGTGCCTCTACATTTTCCTCTTTCTCACCAGCCTCTGTCTCCTGGCTTGCTGTTCCCTGCTCCCTTTCTGTCACTTGTGCCTCTACATTTCCTTCTCTTTCTTCCTCTGTCTCCATCTCCTCATCTGGGGCCCGTTTCACAAAGGAGGTTAAATGAAAACTGAGTATGTTAACCCTGAAATGAGGGAAACTCTAGGTTTTCTGTTTCAGAATGGGAGGTTTGTCAAACCTGAGAAAGCAGGGTAAGTCAAGCCCGTTTCTGAAAGAGAGGTAACTTACACTCAGAGTCAGTTACCATGGTCAAGTCAAGTCACCTTTATTTATATAGCGCTTTAAACAAAATAGATTGCGTCAAAGCAACTGAACAACATTCATTAGGAAAACAGTGTGTCAATAATGCAAAATGATAGTTAAAGGCAGTTCATCATTGAATTAAGTGATGTCATCTCTGTTCAGTTAAATAGTGTCTTTGCATTTATTTCAAAGTCAACGATATCGCTGTTGATGAAGTGACCCCAACTAAGCAAGCCAGAGGTGACAGCGGCAAGGAACCGAAAATCCATCGGTAACAGAATGGAGAAAAAAACCTTGGGAGAAACCAGGCTCAGTTGGGGGACCAGTTCTCCTCTGACCAGACGAAACCAGTAGTTCAATTCCAGGCTGCAGCAAAGTCAGATTGTGCAGAAGAATCATCTGTTTCCTGTGGTCTTGTCCTGGTGGTCCTCTGAGACAAGGTCTTTACAGGGGATCTGTACCTGGGGCTCTAGTTATCCTGGTCTCCGCTGTCTTTCAGGGATGTAGAGGTCCTTTCTAGGTGCTGATCCACCATCTGGTCTGGATACGTACTGGATCCGGGTGACTGCAGTGACCCTCTGATCTGGATACAGACTGGATCTGGAGGCTACTGTGACCTCGGAATAAGAGAGAAACAGACAAATATTAGCATAGATGCCATTCTTCTAATGATGTAGCAAGTACATAGGGTGTTATGGGAAGTGTTTCCGGTTCCGGTTTACCTAATTAATGCAGCCTAAAAACCTTTAACGGATTTGGATATTAAAAGCATATTAGTATGTTATGTGCAAGCCAGGTTAAAGAGATGGGTCTTTAATCTAGATTTAAACTGCAAGAGTGTGTCTGCCTCCCGAACAATGTTAGGTAGGTTATTCCAGAGTTTAGGCACCGAATAGGAAAAGGATCTGCTGCCAGCAGTTGATTTTGATTTTCTAGGTATTATCAAATTGCCTGAGTTTTGAGAACGTAGCGGACGTAGAGGATTATAATGTAAAAGGAGCTCATTCAAATACTGAGGTGCTAAACCATTCAGGGCTTTATAAGTAATAAGCAATATTTTAAAATCTATACAATGTTTGATAGGGAGACAGTGCAGTGTTGACAGGACTGGGCTAATATGGTCATACTTCCTGGTTCTAGTAAGAACTCTTGCTGCTGCATTTTGGACTAGCTGTAGTTTGTTTACTAAGCGTGCAGAACAACCACCCAATAAAGCATTACAATAATCTAACCTTGAGGTCATAAATGCATGAAGTAGAATTTACAATTTTGGCTATATGAAGTTTGCACAAAGCTAAATATTGATGTAGTGGATCTGACTCGAATCAGACAAATTAAAGAGTCGATTAGGACTGTGGTTGAAACACGAGCCGAATTCCTCAGTAAGGCAACAGGAAGTCATAAAACATTCTGTGCCACATGTCCCAAGCAAGATAACCAACCAACCAACCAAAGCTTTCACAGAACAGCTTTCAACATTAACACCACTAGAACAATTATTGACCATTTTAATTCGGAGAAAAGTTTGTCAAATTTGTTGTTCGTAATTGATAGGCAACGCCGGACATCACGTGTAAACCCATGAGAGTACTAGATCAAGATCTAGACAAGATCCTTTGACTTCCCCCACCTAGCAGAACCAGACTGAAATTCCTAAGGGGGGCCTTTGAACCTCTGGTCTCCACAGAAATATTTGTCTTTTCTACATAGATATGGACCAAAATGAACTCAAAAGGACTTATAAATGAATATCAGTCCATCGCCTCACTCCATATTCATTTATGTGTAACCCACACATTTGACTATCATGTTATAATCACTTATTGTGTATGTCTTTTAATAACTATTGGATAGCTTAAAAATACATATTCGTGTTTAGTGTGTACGTGTTTGAATCTGTTAGCTTGAAACAGTCATGACCATCAGTTATTTGTCAAATGTATCATATTCTTGTTATAGGAATCATGTCCAAAATTAGACCCTGCAAGAGCGGGAAAATTCGGACCACATGCTTGATAAGATAGCATATGATTTATGATACCCCCGAGCCAAGACAATATCTGATTGGTCAAGACAACATTTCAGGTGTGGCCAAAAGGTCAGTTTAAATACTCAGGACACCATAAAATTCTGCTTTTAGTTTTTAGCTATGCGTTTAGCTTCTGCTATAGGTCATGCCTGCTTTTAGTTTGCTTTTAGCTTTGCTTCTTAGCTTTAGCTTTTAGCCATGCTGTTAGTCATCACTGTTCTTTGAGCGCGGTTCCAGCGTGCTTCGGCCTGCCTGCTGCTACTTAGCCATGATGAGAAGAAACACCACCTAGTCTCGTCAAACTTTACTTCTTTTCTTTTCCGTTTGAGAGTTTTGTGTTCTGAGTAAAGTTTTGTAATGGAGTTCAACTTCAACCAGCCACACAACTCTGTGTCTTCAGCCAACACCCAACCACGGGCTTCCCAAGACGTCACTTCAACGACTACTGAACTTCCAGCCAATCAGTGACATCGACAACAAAGGGAACACAGGCAATGTACCTCCAGACTGATTTGCACTGGTGTATCTAATATAATTTTAACTTCATTGAGGAACTCAATGCGAGGGTTAATTAAGTGATTGATGGTTGTTCATGTCTGTGCAATTTAACGTATTGCTGTAAACTTGGGATTCCACATTTCCATTCTCTTAAACTCATTCTTTCCCTAACTTTCGATCTTCCTGCAACTTGTGTGAAAGTGTGAGTGAGTGCGTTCATGTGTTAGATTAGTTTATATGTCTTAGATTTATCTAATAAAGCCTTATTCATATTGAAAAGAGACGTATCTTGTGTTTTGTGCTTACAAGTTAATGTCTTAAACTGCCAATCTTGTAACTGTACTAATTGATAGTGTTTTCACTATACTTTGGATATTAATATCCAGCGCAGATTTGATGTTAAACGGCTCGTTCAGTGAATCGCAGGGCGCCTCAGTGATCAGCCGTGAAATAGTGATTCTGTTCAAATTCCCTTTAAAATCTTAAATGATTCCCTTTGAGCTAAATTGACCTGTTTCCCTTACAATGATCTGAGATATCATCACTTGGCTGCATAATTTCAACACTATCAACATCAATTCCATGTGACAGTATTAAATCTAGAGTATGATTTCGACAATAAGTAGGTCCTGAAACGTGTTGTCTAACCCCAATAGAGTTAAGAATGTCAATAAATGCTGATCCCAATGCATCTTTTTCATTATCAACATGGATATTAAAATCACCAACTATTAAAACTTTATCTGCAGCCAGAACTAACTCGGATGTAAAATCACCAAACTCTTTAATAAAGTCTGGATGGTGCCCTGGTGGCCTGTATACAGTAGCCAGTACAAACATAACGGGATTTATCATTAACATTTGTTTCTCTGGATAATGTTATATGAAGCACCATTACTTCAAACGAGTTATACTTGAAGCCTGCCCTCTGAGAAATCCTGAAAACGTTGTTATAAATTGAAGCAACACCTCCCCCTTTGCCTTTTAGACGCGGCTCATGTTTATAACAGTAATCTTGGGGGGTGGACTTGGTGGGGTATTTAAAATAATGTAATCATCAGGTTTTAGCCAGGTTTCTGTCAAACAGAACACAATCCATATTATGATCAGTAATCATATTATTTATAAAAAGTGTTTTCGTAGAAAGGGATCTGATATTCAATAAGCCAAGCTTTATCATTTGTTTATCCATATTGCATCTGTTTTTTATTTGTTGAACCTCAATTAAATTGTTAATCTTAACTTGGTTTGGACGTTTTTTGTATTTTCTAGTTCGTGGAACAGACACAGTCTCTATAGTGTGATATCTAGGTGAAAAAGTCTCTATGTGCTGAGAATAAGCTGACCTCTGTGACGTGAGGCAGCTAGCAGACGGTCGGTTTAGCCAGTCTGTCCGCTTCCTGACCTGGGCCCCAGTTAGTCAAGTATAAACACTAAAACTATTTGCCATATTTCTAGAGAGAAGAGTGGCGCCACCCCAGGAGGGATGAAGGCCATCTCTTTTCAACAGGTCAGGTCTGCCCCAAAAGCTTGTCCAATTGTCTATGAAACCTATGTTATTCTGTGGGCACCACTTAGACATCCAGCCATTGAGTGATGACAATCTGCTATGCATCTCGTCACCACGGTAAGCAGGGAGGGGACCAGAGCATATTACAGTGTCTGACATCGTGCTTGCAAGTTCACACACCTCTTTAATGTTATTTTTAGTGATCTCCAACTGGCGAAGTCGAACATCATTAGCGCCGGCATGAATAACAATCTTACTGTATTTACGTTTAGCATTAGCCAGCACTTTTAAATTTGCCAAGATGTCAGGCGCTCTGGCTCCCGGTAAACATTTGACTATGGTGGCTGGTGTCTCTATATTCACATTCCGTACAATAGAATCACCAATAACTAGAGCACTTTCATCAGGTTTCTCAGTGGGTGCATCATTGAGTGGGGAGAACCTGTTAAATGTTTGGATCGGAACAGAAGAGCGGTGTTTTGACCCACGACTACGCTGCCTCACTGTCACCCAGTTGCCCTGCTGCAGGGGCTTTGTTGCCGGAACCAAACAATGTACAGGAATCCCTGAGCTAGACGCATACAAAGCCGTATCTAGAGCCCTAACATTCTTCCTGTCCTCAAAAGTCCTTAAAGTTTGGATGCGTGTCTCTAATTCTGAAATCTTCTCTGTCAGCCTAACTATTTCCCTGCATTTATCACATGTGAATCCCTCATCTGTGCCAGAGATAGATAAACTGTACATGTGGCAAGAGGTGCAAATAACAATAGCAGGAGAAGCCAATACTCACCGTGCTTGATGAAATATTCTTACTGCGGTTGTTTGATGAACTTGTGAAAAAATATATAAAAACTGTTGAAAAATAAAACAAACAAAGAAAAAGGCGATCGCTATAAGTTCCGCCTCCATCAGCTGACAGGTGCGTCAGAGCACCATGGTAACTTACACTATGAACCTAACCTGGTTGGGAGCAGGTTTTCTTCGATAAACCCAGAGTTTATTTCCGTCTCCTCCCCCTTTTTAAACACTTCATTAATGCACGCTGGAAAAATGCTCTTCTTACTAAGTGTTTTTTTTCTTCTTCTTTTTTTGCCCAAGTACAAATATAAAAATTAAAGCTGCAAGCAGCGATGAACGGGCCCTCGCACCCGGGCTCACCGGCAGCGAGTGGCTTTAGTAAATAGGTGAACGGTGAGAAATATGCATTTAAACTCATAATTATAATTGGAATATATCAATGTTTATTCCATATATGTGCCAATCTTTCTGTGGCCAGCAGGTGGCGCTATCATTATAATGGAATATTGGCCTTCAGATGTGTTCAAGCCAGGACTCTTATCGAACATGCAGAGTCTGGGGAAGATTGAATATTTTATGGCTGAGTTACAACAACTTCTTTTGCAGTGGCGAGACATCAAATTTTGTCATGGCGCCATGGACACACTCTTTAACAAAAACTGAAGATCTCCACAATTTAACATTGCACAGGCCTTTAGATTAGACTGACCACAAAAAATACATTAATGTCAAAAGATTTCTAGGAGTAGTTTGTCGCAGCGTAAAACATGTCACTTCCTGTTGCCAGCAGGTGGCGCTATGACTATAACTGAATATGGGCATGTAGATCTGTTAAGGGCAGAAGTCTTATCTAACATGCGAAGTTTGGGGCAGATTGGACATTGAATGTCTGAGTTACAGCAACTTCCTTTTTCATGGCGAAACATAGAAATTTGTCAGGCCGCCATGGACAAGCCCTTTAACGAAATCTCAAGATCTTCCCAATTTTACTTCGCAAAGGCCTTTAGATTTAACTGACCAAGTTTGGTGTTGATCTGAATAAATCTCTAGGAGGAGTTCGTTAAAGTACAACCCCTGAAAATGCCAAAAACAACGCCAATTTTGCAGAGAAAATTCGAAATAACTGACTTCCTGGTTGGATTCGGATTTCGTACCAAGAGACTTTTTCGTAGATATTGGTGTGTTACATGTGTGTACCGATTTTTGTTCATGTACGTGAAACATAGCTTGAGGCGCACTCCGTTGAAAGTGTATATGCACTCAGTTGAAAGTGTATAGGTGGCGCTATCGAGCCATTTTGCCTCACCCAATGGTATATTGGCCTTCAGATCTGTTCAGGCCAGGACCCTTATCACACATGTGAAGTTTGGGCAAGATCGGACATTTTATGCCTGAGTTATAACATATTTTATTCTCATGGCGACACATCGAACTTCGTCACGGTGCCATGGACACGCCTTTAAACGAAAACTCAAGATCTTCACAACTAAACATCACACAGGTCTTAAGATTAGACTGACCACAAAAAAATACATTGATGTCATAACATTTCTAGGAGTAGTTTGTCGCAGCGTAAAACATGTAACTTCCTGTTGCCAGCAGGTGGCGCTATGACTATAACTGAATATGGGTATGTAGATCTGTTAAGGGCAGAAGTCTTATCTAACATGTGAAGTTTGGGGCAGATTGGACATTGTATGTCTGAGTTACAGCAACTTCCTTTTTCATGGCGAAACATCAAAATTAGTCAGGCCGCCATGGACACGCCCTTTAACGAAACCTCAAGATCTTCGCAATTTAACATCGCAAAGGCCTTTAGATTTAACTGACCAAGTTTGGTGTTGATCTGAATAAATCTCTAGGAGGAGTTCGTTAAAGTACAACCCCTGAAAATGGCAAAAACAATGCCAATTCTGCAGAGAAAATTCTAAATAACCGACTTCCTGTTGGGATTCGTATTTCGTACCAGGAGACTTTTTTGTAGGTATTGGTGTGTTACATGTGCATACCGATTTTTTTACATGTACATGAAACATAGCTCGAGGCGGAATCCGTTGAAAGTGTATAGGTGGCGCTATCGAGCAATTTTGCCATACCCGATGGAATATTGGCCTTCAGATCTGTTCAGGCCAGGACTTTTATCACACATGTGAAGTTTGGGGAAGATTGGACATTTTATGCCTGAGTTATAACATCTTTTATTCCCATGGCGAGACTTTGAATTTTGTCACGGCGCCATGGACACGCCCCTTAACGAAAACTCAAGATCTTCACAATTTAACATTGCACAGGCCTTAAGATTAGACTGACCATAAAAAAGACATTGATGTCAAAAAATTTCTAGGAGTAGTCTGTCGAAGTGTAAAATATGTCACTTCCTGTTGCCTATAGGTGGCGCTATGACTATTACTGAATATGGGCATGTAAATATGTTCAGGTCAGGAGTCTTATTAAACATGTGAAGTTTTGGGCAGATTGGACATTGTTTGTCTGAGTTATAGCAACTTCATTTTTCATGGCGAATCAACGAAATTCGCCAGGCCGCCACGGACACGCCCTTTAACGAAAACTCAAGATCTTCGCAATTTAACATCGCAAAGGCCTTTAGATTAGGCAAACCAACTTTGGTGTTGATCTGAATTAATCTCTAGGAGGAGTTCGTTAAAATACAACGCATGGAAATGACAAAAATGACACAAAATTTGCTCATAAAATTAAAAATAACCGACTTCCTGTTGGGTTTCGGATTTTGCTCCAAGAGACTTTTTTGTAGGTATTGGAGAGATACATGTGTATACCAATTTTCATACATGTACGTGAAACGTAGCTCGAGGCGCACACCGTTGAACGTGTATAGGTGGCGCTGTCGAGGCCATTTTGCCACACCCACTTCTGAAACCCATATCAGACGTAAATTTTCGCCAGTTCTGAGGTGTGTGCAAAGTTTCATGACTTTTCGAGCATGATTAGGCTCTCAAAAATGTGATTCATCTTGGAGAAGAATAATAATAATTAAAGCTGCAAGCAGCGATGAACGGGCCCTCGCACCCGGGCTCACCGGCAGCGAGTGGCTTTAGTAAATAAGTGAAAGGTGAGAAATATGCATTTAAACTCATAAATATAAGTAGAATATATCAATGTTTATTCCATATATGTTCCAATCTTCCTGTTGCCAGCAGGTGGCGCTATCATTATAATGGAATATTGGCCTTCAGATGTGTTCAGGGCTGCACTCATATCGAACATGTGAAGTTTGGGGAAGATCAAACATTTTATGCCTGAGTTACAACAACTTCTCTTGCTGTGGCGAGACATCACATTTAGTCATTTTTGCCATGGACACGCTCTTTAACAAAAACTCAAGATTGCCACAATTTAACATTACACAGGCCTTTAGATTAGACTGACCACAAAAATACATTAATGTCAAAAAATCTCTAGGAGTAGTTTATCTCAGCGTAAAATATGTCACTTCCTGTTGCCAGCAGGTGGCACTATGACTATAATTGAATATGGGCATGTAGATCTGTTAAGGGCAGAAGTCTTATCTAACATGCAAAGTTTGGGGCAGATTGGACATTGTATGTCTGAGTTACAGCAACTTCCTTTTTCATGGCGAAACATCGAAATTTGTCAGGCCGCCATGTACACTCCCTTTAACGAAATCTCAAGATCTTCCCAATTTAACATCGCAAAGGCCTTTAGATTTAACTGACCAAGTTTGATGCTGATCTGAATAAATCTCTAGGAGGAGTTCGTTAAAGTACAACCCCTGAAAATGCCAAAAACAACACCAATTTTGCAGAGTACATTCTAAATAACTGACTTCCTGTTTGGATTTCGTACCAAGAGACTTTTTCGTAGATATTGGCGTGTTACATGTGTGTACCGATTTTTGTACATGTACGTGAAACATAGCTTGAGGCGCACTCCATTGAAAGTGTATATGCACTCAGTTGAAAGTGTATAGGTGGCGCTATCGAGCGTTTTTGCCACACCCAATGGAATATTGGCCTTCAGATCTGTTCAGGCCAGGACCCTTATCACACATGTGAAGTTTGGGCAAGATCGGACATTTTATGCCTGAGTTATAACATCTTTTATTCCCATGGCGACACATCAAATTCGTCACGGCGCCATGGACAAGCCTTTTAACGAAAACTCAAGATCTTCACAACTAAACATCACACAGGTCTTTAGATTAGACTGACCACAAAAATAACATTGATGTCATAAAATTTCTAGGAGTAGTTTGTCGCAGTGTAAAATATTTCACTTCCTGTTGCCAATAGGTGGCGCTATGACTATAACTGAATATTGGCATGTAGATCTGTTCAGGTCAAAAATCTTATCCAACATGTGAAGTTTGGGGCAGATTGGACATTGTATGTCTGAGTTACAGCAACTTCCTTTTTCATGGCGAAACATCGAAATTTGTCAGGCCGCCATGTACACTCCCTTTAACGAAATCTCAAGATCTTCCCAATTTAACATCGCAAAGGCCTTTAGATTTAACTGACCAAGTTTGATGCTGATCTGAATAAATCTCTAGGAGGAGTTCGTTAAAGTACAACCCCTGAAAATGCCAAAAACAACACCAATTTTGCAGAGTACATTCTAAATAACTGACTTCCTGTTTGGATTCGGATTTCGTACCAAGAGACTTTTTCGTAGATATTGGCGTGTTACATGTGTGTACCGATTTTTGTACATATACGTGAAACATAGCTTGAGGCGCACTCCATTGAAAGTGTATATGCACTCAGTTGAAAGTGTATAGGTGGCGCTATCGAGCCTTTTTGCCACACCCAATGGAATATTGGCCTTCAGATCTGTTCAGGCCAGGACCCTTATCACACATGTGAAGTTTGGGCAAGATCGGACATTTTATGCCTGAGTTATAACATCTTTTATTCCCATGGCGACACATCAAATTCGTCACGGCGCCATGGACAAGCCTTTTAACGAAAACTCAAGATCTTCACAACTAAACATCACACAGGTCTTTAGATTAGACTGACCACAAAAATAACATTGATGTCATAAAATTTCTAGGAGTAGTTTGTCGCAGTGTAAAATATTTCACTTCCTGTTGCCAATAGGTGGCGCTATGACTATAACTGAATATTGGCATGTAGATCTGTTCAGGTCAAAAATCTTATCCAACATGTGAAGTTTGGGGCAGATTGGACATTGTATGTCTGAGTTACAGCAACTTCCTTTTTCATGGCGAAACATCGAAATTTGTCAGGCCGCCATGGACACGCCCTTTAACGAAACCTCAAGTCCTTCGCAATTTAACATTACAAAGGCCGTTAGATTAGGCATACCAACTTTGGTGTTGATCTAAATGAATCTCTAGGAGGAGTTCGTTAAAATACAACGCATGGAAATGACAAAAATGACACAAAATTTGCTCATAAAATTAAAAATAACCGACTTCCTGTTGGGTTTCGGATTTCGTACCAAGATACTTTTTTGTAGGTATTGGTGTGTTACATGTGTGTACCGATTTTTGTACATGTACGGGAAACGGAGCTCGAGGCGCGCCATGTTGAAAGTGTATAGGTGGCGCTATCGAGCCATTTTGCCACACCCGATGGAATATTGGCCAACAGATGTGTTCAGGCCAAGACTCTTATCACACATGTGAAGTTTGGGGAAGATAGGACATTTTATGCCTGAGTTATAACATCTTTTATTCCCATGGCGAGACATAGAACTTCGTCACGGTGCCATGGACACGCCCCTTAACGAAAACTCAAGATCTTCACAACTTAACATCGCACAGGCCTTTAGATTAGACTGACCACAAAAAAGACATTGATGTCATAAAATTTCTAGGAGTAGTTAGTCGCAGTGTAAAATATGTCACTTCCTGTTGCCAATAGGTGGCGCTATGACTATAACTGAATATGGGCATGTCAATTTGTTCAGGTTCGCAGTCTCATCAAGCATGTGAAGTTTGGGGCAGATTGGACATTGTATGTCTGAGTTATAGCAACTTCATTTTTCATGGCGAATCATCGAAATTCGCCAGGCCGCCACAGACACGCCCTTTAACGAAAACTCTAAATCTTCGCAATTTAACATCGCAAAGGCCTTTAGATTAGGCATACCAACTTTGGTGTTGATCTGAATTAATCTCTAGGAGGAGTTCGTTAAAATACAACGCATGGAAATGACAAAAATGACACAAAATTTGCTCATAAAATTAAAAATAACCGACTTCCTGTTGGGTTTCGGATTTTGCTCCAAGAGACTTTTTTGTAGGTATTGGAGCGATACATGTGTATACCAATTTTCATACATGTACGTGAAACGTAGCTCGAGGCGCACACCGTTGAACGTGTTTAGGTGGCGCTGTCGAGCCATTTTGCCACACCCACTTCTGAAACCCATATCAGACGTAAATTTTCGCCAGTTCTGAGGTGTGTGCAAAGTTTCATGACTTTTCGAGCATGTTTAGGCTCTCAAAAATGCGATTCATCTTAGAGAATAATAATAATAATAATAATAATAATAATAATAATAATAATAATAATAATAATAATAATAATAATAATAATAATAAACGGAGCAATTCCAAGAGGGTCCTCACACCATCGGTGCTCGGGCCCTAATTAAAGCTGCAAGCAGCGATGAACGGGCCCTCGCACCCGGGCTCACCGGCAGCGAGTGGCTTTAGTAAATAGGTGAACGGTGAGAAATATGCATTTAAACTCATAAATATAAGTGGAATATATCAAAATTTATTCCATATATGTGCCAATCTTTCTGTTGCCAGCAGGTGGCGCTATCATTATAATGGAATATTGGCCTTCAGATGTGTTCAGGGCTGCACTCTTATCGAACATGTGAAGTTTGGGGAAGATCAAACATTTTATGCCTGAGTTACAACAACTTCTCTTGCTGTGGCGAGACATCAAATTTTGTCATTTTTGCCATGGACACGCCTTTTAACGAAAACTCAAGATCTTCACAACTAAACATCACACAGGTCTTTAGATTAGACTGACCACAAAAAATAACATTGATGTCATAAAATTTCAAGGAGTAGTTTGTCGCAGCGTAAAACATGTCACTTCCTGTTGCCAGCAGGTGGCGCTATGACTATAACTGAATATGGGCATGTAGATCTGTTAAGGGCAGAAGTCTTATCTAACATGTGAAGTTTGGGGCACATTGGACATTGTATGTCTGAGTTACAGCAACTTCCTTTTTCATGGCGAAACATCGAAATTTGTCAGGCCGCCATGGACATGCCCTTTAACGAAAACTCAAAATCTTCGCAATTTAACATCGCAAAGGCCTTTAGATTAGGCATACCAACTTTGGTGTTGATCTGAATGAATCTCTAGGAGGAGTTCGTTAAAATACAACGCATGGAAATTACAAAATTGACACAAAATTTGCTCATAAAATTAAAAATAACCGACTTCCTGTTGGGTTTCGGATTTTGCTCCAAGAGACTTTTTTGTAGGTATTGGAGAGATACATGTGTATACTGATTTTCATACATGTACATGAAACGTAGCTCGAGGCGCACACCGTTGAACGTGTATAGGTGGCGCTATCGAGCCATTTTGCCACATCCGATGGAATATTGGCCTACAGATGTGTTCAGGCCAGGACTCTTATCACACATGTGAAGTTTGGGGAAGATCGGACATTTTATTCCTGAGTTATTAACATCTTTTATTCCCATGGCGAGACTTTGAATTTTGTCACGGCGCCATGGACACGCCCCTTAACGAAAACTCAATATCTTCACAATTTAACATTGCACAGGCCTTTAGATTAGACTGACCATAAAAAAGACATTGATGTCAAAAAATTTCTAGGAGAAGTCTGTCGAAGTGTAAAATATGTCACTTCCTGTTGCCTATAGGTGGCGCTATGACTATAACTGAATATGGGCATTTAAATATGTTCAGGTCAGGAGTAAGGATGGCTGAAGCGAAACAGTCGTTCCGAAGCTTTGCGAGATCCCGAAGCGCAGATGTGTCGAAACACTGATCCGAAGCGTGATTCGAAACACCCATGTCACGTGACTATGACCAAACGAAGCCTCGAAGTGTTTCACTAATTGTTTCATCAGGTGTGGTCCGCCGAATCAGCGTTTGATTGGAACGGTCGGGAACAGACCACACAATCGCACATCTGTATAAAAGTGAAATAAACGCATTTTGACCTCGTGGGTTTTTGTGAGAGGAGTTTGCCTTTGAGATAGCGGATTTTTGGTGATATAGTGACATAGTGCGATTTGATTAGTTATAGGCAATTTAGACTTACATTTAAATTTACACAACACATTGACTGAGAGGCTAGAGACAGACAGAGTATACATATAGTGACACATTAATAGATACATAGATATAAATATATATAGACAGCTAGATTAATAGATAGATACATATATAGATAGATTACAGATACATATATAAATACATATATTATAGATAGATACATATATAGATAGATTATAGATACATATATAAATACATATATTATAGATAGATACATATATAGATACATAGATTATAGATACATATCTAGATACATAGATCGATTCATATATAGATAGATAGATTTGGATAGATAGATAAAATGGAAGCTCCCCAGAAGAGATGCCGTACATCTGTGGTGTGGGAGCATTTCCATTTAGAAACCCCAAATAAAGTGAGATGTGTGTATTGTGATCGGCAGCTAGCCTACTGCAACAATACATCATCCATGATGCGCCATTTGAGGAGCACTCATCCTGCCATTTTGCAGGGTGCAGAGGATGGCATTCCCCCTGTACCTAGGCCTGCTACTGACACTGCTGGGCCATCTAAGCAAGGTATGCATTGTTTGGGATATAATTATAATTGAAATATAATTACAACCTTTTGGGACACTGTTTATAAAGTTTATAAGTTATATAAAGCACTGATTATAAACACTGGAAGGTTTCCAAATAATGAACCAGTAGGCTATACTTTTAATAGATGTGCACTAATTGAAGCTGTATTTTTCCAATGTATTTGTCTGAAAGTATGTTTTGTCTTCTCTTTTAAAAGTCAGACAGAGGGAATTGGATGAGGCTCTTATAAACATGGTGGTGAAGGAATCTGCAGGCCTTCACCATCGTGTACGATGAGGGATTCAGGGCATTTGTGAACAAGCTTGATCCAAGCTATGTCCTCCCATCCCGGAAGGTGCTTAAAATAATGGTCAGCGAAAAGTACAACAAAGCCAAGGAGAAGACAATGGAGGACCTACAAAAGGCCGAATTTGTTAGCCTTACAGCTGACATGTGGTCCTCCATTAATATGGATGGATATCTTGGTGTGACTTGCCATTACATAACACCAGAGGCAAAAATGGCAACTGTTGTACTGGGTGTAAGGAGGTTTTACCAAACCCACACAACCCAGCATCTCATGGAGGCTAAAGCCTTGCTAATGGCTGAGTGGGGAATAACCTCCAAAGTTCAGTGCATGGTGACTGACAATGCATCTAACATGATCCTAAGTGCCCAGCTACTCCACCTTCGCCATGTCCCATGTTTTGCTCATACTTTAAATTTGATTGTGAAAAAGGCACTCGATCAAACCCCAGTCATCAATGAAATACGCCACAAGGCCAGAAAGATAGTGGGGTTGTTCAGATCCAGCTGCAAAGCAAAGGACAAGCTTGTGGAGATGCAGAGCTTGATGGGAAGACCAACTCTGAAACTGATACAGGAGGTTGACACGAGATGGAACAGCACATTTGACATGCTACAGCGCTTGTATGACCAACGTGAACCAGTGGCTGCTGCACTTTCCAACTTAAACAATGATACTGCTCCCCTGACAAGTATTGATTATGACATTATTGAACAATCATTGTCAATACTGCAACCATTCAAACTCGCAACAACAGATATGTCAGAGGAAAAGAGAGTGTCTGCTTCAAAGCTTATACCACTGTACAGGATGTTGCAGCACAAGCTTGCACAGAAAAAAGGAAATGCAACGCAGGAATCAACTGTTCAATTAGGTAGGCCACAATAACCATACTACCCATGTGATTGGCCATAACTGTCATATTATTGTCATTATTATAAATATGTGTTTCTCCTGTTTTGGCTCATAGGCTCACATCTGCAAGAAGGTCTGCACTCCAGATGTGGAGGTTATGAGAGTTTTAGAGCCTTGGCACTGGCTACACTGCTGGACCCAAGGTTCAAAAATGTGGCATTTGGAAATGCTGCCAAAGCCCAGGAAGCTGAAAAGCATATCACACTGGAGTGTGCTTCACTGATGCGTTCAAACACAAATCCTGGTGAGCAGTTTCAGTCTGTGTTATGTTATGTAATCTGAATCATGTAATATAATATATCCTTCATATATGCCGTCAGTTTAGGATTTGTTACTAATTGCTGTTTTCATTTTTATTCAGACCCAGAAATGTCAACATCACACCCATCATCATCATCATCATCATCATCATCACCATCACCATCACCATCAACATCAACACCAGTAGAAACACAGGACAGTTTATGGGAACTTTTTGATACTCGCATCCATCAAACCAAGATGATACACAATGCTACAGCTGATGCCACAGTGGAAGTGAAAAAATACATCAACGATGCGTATTTGCCCAGAACTCATGATCCACTAACTTACTGGAAAGAGAGAGCAGTAATCTTTCCTCATTTGTATGTCCTTGCAAAAAAATATCTTTGTATGCCAGCAACAAGTGTCCCTTGTGAGAGGATTTTTTCAAAGGCTGGAGAAATTATCTGTAAAAAAAGAAGTAGGCTAAGTCCTTCCACATCAGATAAATTAATATTTTTGAATAAAAATCTCTAAAAAAGTGAGACATTGTGGCTTGATTTCTTTTATTAATATTCATTTTTCATGACCAAAATAACATTATGCACAGTGAGGAGCCTATAGGTTACAAGCTTCACATATTAGAACATTATAATAATAAAAAAACAACACATTTTTTTAATGGCTCGTCAAGGTTGTTTCAGATCAACACCTGCAAGTGACCACTAGGTGTCACCGTTGAGACGGGTGTCGGATTGATTCGAAGCCTCGAAACAATATGGCACATTTGGTTCAACTGTTTCATTGGTTCACGAGGCCTCGATTTTGCCATCACTAGTCAGGAGTCTCATTAAACATGTGAAGTTTTGGGCACATTGGACATTGTATGTCTGAGTTATAGCAACTTCATTTTTCATGGCGAAACATCGAAATTTGTCAGGCCGCCATGGACATGCCCTTTAACGAAACCTCAAGATCTTCGCAATTTAACATCGCAAAGGCCTTTAGATTTAACTGACCAAGTTTGGTGTTGATCTGAATAAATCTCTAGGAGGAGTTCGTTAAAGTACAACCCCTGAAAATGGCAAAAACAACGCCAATTTTGCAGAGAAAATTCTAAATAACCGACTTCCTGTTGGCATTCGGATATCGTACAAAGAGACTTTTTTGTAGGTATTGGTGTGTTACATGTGTGTACCGATTTTTGTACATGTACGTGAAACGGAGCTCGAGGCGCGCTATGTTGAAAGTGTATAGGTGGCGCTATCGAGCCATTTTGCCACACCCGATGGAATATTGGCCTACAGATGTGTTCAGGCCAGGACTCTTATCACACATGTGAAGTTTGGGGAAGATCGAACATTTTATGCCTGAGTTATAACATCTTTTATTCCCATAGCGAGACATCGAACTTCGTCACGGCGCCATGGACACGCCTTTTAACGAAAACTCAAGATCTTCACAACTTAACATCGCACAGGCCTTTAGATTAGACTGACCACAAAAAAGACATTGATGTCATAAAATTTCTAGGAGTAGTTAGTTGCAGTGTAAAATATGTCACTTCCTGTTGTCAATAGGTGGCGCTGACTACCACTGAATATGGGCATGTCAATCTGTTCAGTTCCAGAGTCTTATCAACCATGTGAAGTTTGGGGGCAGATTGGACATTGTATGTCTGAGTTATAGCAACTTCATTTTTCATGGCGAATCATCGAAATTCGCCAGGCCGCCACTGACACGCCCTTCGATGAAAACTCAAAATCTTCGCAATTTAACATCGCAAAGGCCTTTAGATTAGGCATACCAACTTTGGTGTTGATCTGAATTAATCTCTAGGAGGAGTTTGTTAAAATACAACGCATGGAATTGACAAATGACACAAAATTTGCTCATAAAATTAAAAATAACCGACTTCCTGTTGGGTTTCGGATTTTGCTCTAAGAGACTTTATTGTAGGTATTGGAGAGATACATGTGTATACCAATTTTCATACATGTACGTGAAACGTAGCTCGAGGCGCACACCGTTGAACGTGTATAGGTGGCGCTGTCGAGCCATTTTGCCACACCCACTTCTGAAACCCATATCAGACGTAAATTTTCGCCAGTTCTGAGGTGTGTGCAAAGTTTCATGACTTTTCGAGCATGTTTAGGCTCTCAAAAATGCGATTCATCTTAGAGAATAATAATAATAATAATAATAATAATAATAATTAAAGCTGCAAGCAGCGATGAACGGGCCCTCGCACCCGGGCTCACCGGCAGCGAGTGGCTCTAGTAAATAGGTGAACGGTGAGAAATATGCGTTTAAACTCATAAATATAAGTAGAATATATCAATGTTTATTCCATATATGTGCCAATCTTCCTGTTGCCAGCAGGTGGCGCTATCATTATAATGGAATATTGGCCTTCAGATGTTTTCAGGGCTGCACTCTTATCGAACATGTGAAGTTTGGGGAAGATCAAACATTTTATGCCTGAGTTACAACAACTTCTCTTGCTGTGGCGAGACATCAAATTTTGTCATTTTTGCCATGGACACGCTCTTTAACAAAAACTCAAGATTGCCACAATTTAACATTACACAGGCCTTTAGATTAGACTGATCACAAAAATACATTAATGTCAAAAAATCTCTAGGAGTAGTTTGTCTCAGCGTAAAATATGTCACTTCCTGTTGCCAGCAGGTGGCGCTATGACTATAATTGAATATGGGCATGTAGAGTAAGGGCAGAAGTCTTATCTAACATTCAAAGTTTGGGGCAGATTGGACATTGTATGTCTGAGTTACAGCAACTTCCTTTTTCATGGCGAAACATCGAAATTTGTCAGGCCGCCATGGACACTCCCTTTAACGAAACCTCAAGATCTTCCAATTTAACTTCGCAAAGGCCTTTAGATTTAACTGACCAAGTTTGATGTTGATCTGAATAAATCTCTAGGAGGAGTTCGTTAAAGTACAACCCCTGAAAATGCCAAAAACAACACCAATTTTGCAGAGAAAATTCTAAATAACTGACTTCCTGTTTGGATTCGGATTTTGTACCAAGAGACTTTTTCGTAGATATTGGTGTGTTACATGTGTGTACCGATTTTTGTACATGTACGTGAAACATAGCTTGAGGCGCACTCCGTTAAAAGTGTATATGCACTCTGTTGAAAATGTATAGGTGGCGCTATCGAGCCATTTTGCCCCACCCGATGGAATATTGGCCTTCAGATCTGTTCAGGCCAGGACCCTTATCACACATGTGAAGTTTGGGCAAGATCGGACATTTTATGCCTGAGTTATAACATCTTTTATTCCCATGGCGACACATCAAACTTCGTCACGGCGCCATGGACACGCCTTTTAACGAAAACTCAAGATCTTCACAACTAAACATCCCACAGGTCTTTATATAATACTGACCAAAAAATAACATTGATGTCATAAAATTTCTAGGAGTAGTTTGTCGCAGTGTAAAATATTTCACTTCCTGTTGCCAATAGGTGGCGCTATGACTATAACTGAATATTGGCATGTAGATCTGTTCAGGTCAAGAGTCTTATCCAACATGTGAAGTTTGGGGCAGATTGGACATTGTATGTCTGAGTTACAGCAACTTCCTTTTTCATGGCGAAACATCAAAATTTGTCAGGCCGCCATGGACACGCCCTTTAACGAAACCTCAAGTCCTTCGCAATTTAACATCGCAAATTGCTTTAGATTACACTGACCAAGTTTGGTGTTCATCCGAATAAATCTCTAGAAGGAGTTCGTTAAAGTACAACCCCTGAAAATGGCAAAAACAACGCCAATTTTGCAGGGAAATTTCAAAATAACCGACTTCCTGTTGGGATTAGGATTTCGTACCATGAGACTTTTTTGTAGGTACTGGTGTGTTACATGTGTGTACTGATTTTTGTACATGTACTTGAAACGGAGCTCGAGGCGCGCTATGTTGAATGTGTATAGGTGGCGCTATCGAGCCATTTTGCCACACCCGATGGAATATTGGCCTACAGATGTGTTCAGGCCAGGACTCTTATCACACATGTGAAGTTTGGGGAAGATCGGACATTTTATGCCTGAGTTATAACATATTTTATTCCCTTGGCGAGACATCGAACTTCGTCATGGCGCCATGGACACGCCTTTTAACGAAAATTCAAGATCTTCACAATTTAACATCGCACAGGCCTTTAGATTAGACTGACCACAAAAAAGACATTGATGTCATAAAATTTCTAGGAGTAGTTAGTCGCAGTGTAAAATATGTCACTTCCTGTTGTCTATGGGTGGCGCTATGACTATAACTGAATATGGGCATGTCAATCTGTTCAAGTCAGGAGTCTTATTAAATATGTGAAATTTTGGACACATTGGACATTGTATGTCTGAGTTATAGCAACTTCATTTTTCATGGCGAATCATCGAAATTCGCCAGGCCGCCACGGACACGCCCTTTAACGAAAACTCAAAATCTTCGCAATTTAGCATCGCAAAGGCCTTTAGATTAGGCATACCAACTTTGGTGTTGATCTGAATTAATCTCTAGGAGGAGTTCGTTAAAATACAACGCATGGAAATGACAAAAATGACACAAAATTTGCTCATAAAATTAAAAATAACCGACTTCCTGTTGGGTTTCGGATTTTGCTCCAAGAGACTTTTTTGTAGGTATTGGAGAGATACATGTGTATACCAATTTTCATACATGTACGTGAAACGTAGCTCGAGGCGCACACCGTTGAACGTGTATAGGTGGCGCTGTCGAGCCATTTTGCCACACCCACTTCTGAAACCCATATCAGACGTAAATTTTCGCCAGTTCTGAGGTGTGTGCAAAGTTTCATGACTTTTCGAGCATGTTTAGGCTCTCAAAAATGCGATTCAGTTTGGAGAATAATAATAATAATAATAATAATAATAATAATAATAATAATAAACGTAGCAATTCCAAGAGGGTCCTCGCACCATCGGTGCTCGGGCCCTAATTAAAGCTGCAAGCAGCGATGAAAGGGCCCTCGCACTCGGGCTCAACACTACCCGGTGCCCATAGGAGGAGCAGTTAACGTTGGGCCATATGCATATAAAATAGTAAATATTTGTGCCACATTTCTTGCTGCCAACAGGTGGCGCTATGATTATAACTGAATATCGACATGTAAATGTCTTCAGGCCAGGACTCTTACCAAACATGCAAAGTTTCTGGCAGATCAGACAAGTCATGTTTAAGTTAGTATAAAATAATTCATTTCCTGTTGCCAGCAGGCGGCGCTATACTTAGAATTGAATATTGGCCTTTAGTTGTGTTCAGGCCAGTACTCTTATAAAACATGTGATGTTTGGGTAAGATGGGGAATTGTATGCATGAGTTACAACAACTTCCTGTTTTATAGTATTAATAGCATCGTTTTGCACATACTAAGTGTTGCTAGAAGGTTTGAAAATATTTCTAGCATGATTAGCACACAATGGCATATTTTACTGTGTTGCAAATAGTGCATAAAAGTGTTAAAAATGACCCTTCTTGTTGCCAGCAGGTGGCACTATGACTATAACCGAATATTGGCATGTTGATTTATTTATGACAGGACCCTTGTCAAACGTGTGAAGTTTGGGGCAGATCGGACATTGCTTGCCTGAGTTACAGCATCTTCCTTTTTCACTGCATTAGTAGCATGCTTTAACACTTAGCTAAGTGTTGCTAGCATGTATTAGTATGTATCTAGTATGTTGCCAGCCTATTTAACACTTCTTTACACTTTTAATATATTCCTAGGAGTCTGTAACAGTGTTAACCATGTCACTTCCTGTTACCAGCAGGTGGCACTATGACTATAACTGAATTTGGTCATGGGTGTCTGTTCAGGACAAAACACCTATCACACGTGTGAAGTTTGGGGAAGATGGGACATTGCTTGCCTTAGTTACAGCAAATTCCTTTTTCACTGCCTTAGTAGAATGCTTTAACACTCAGCTAAGTGTTGCTAGCATGTATTAGTATGTATCTAGTATGTTGCCAGCCTATTTAACCCCATTTGATGCTTATTAATATGTTCCTAGGAGTCCATAACAGTGTTAACCTTGTCACTTCCTGTTACCAGCAGGTGGCGCTATGACTATAACTGAATTTGGTCATGGGTGTTTGTTCAGAACAAAACACCTATCACACATGTGAAGTTTGGGGAAGATCAGACATTGCCTGAGTTACAGCAACTTCCTTTTCACTACATTAGTAGCATGTTTTAGCCCTTAGCTAAGTGTTGCTAGGATGTATTAGTATGTATCTAGCATGTTGCCAGCCTATTTAACACTTGTTGATGCTTTTTAATATGTTCCTAAGAGTCCATAACAGTGTTAACCTTGTCACTTCCTGTTACCAGCAGGTGGCGCTATGACTATAAATGAATTTGGTCATGGGTGTTTGTTCAGGACAGAACACCTATCACTCGTGTGAAGTTTGGGGAAGATCGGACATTGCTTGCCTTAGTTACAGCAACTTCCTTTTTCACTGCCTTAGTAGAATGCTTTAACACTTAGCTAAATGTTGCTAGCATGTATTAGCATGCTTATAAAAGCAGGTGGCACTATGAATATAATCAAATATGGGCATGTTGATGTGTTCAGTACAGGACTCTTGTCAAACGTTTGAAGTTTGAGGCAGATCGGACATTGCTTGCATTAGTTACAGCAAATTCATTTTTCACTGCATCACTAGCATGCTTTAGCATTTAGCTAAGTGTTGCTAGCATGTATTGGTATGTTTCTAGCATGTTGCCAGCCTTTTTAACACTTGTTGACACTTTTAAATATGTTCCTAGGAGTCCATAACAATTTTAACGATGTAACTTCCTGTTACCAACAGGTGGCACTATGACTATTACTGAATTTGGTCATGGGTGTTTGTTCAGGACAGAACACCCATCACATGTGTGAAGTTTGGGGACAGATTGGACATTGCTTGCCTGATTTACAGCAACTTCCTGTTTCACTGCAATAATATGATGCTTTAGCACTTAGCTAATTGTTGCTAGCATGTATTAGTAGGTTACTAGCATGTTGCCAGCTTATTTAACACTTGTTGGCACTCTTTAATATGTTCTTAGGAGTCCATAACTGTGTTAACCATGTCACTTCCTGTTACCAGCAGGTGGCGCTATGACTATAACTGCATTTGGTCATGGGTGTTTGTTCAGGACAGAACACCCATAACACTTGTAAAGTTTGGGGCTGATCCGACATTGCTTGCCTGATTTACAGCAACTTCCTGTTTCACTGCAATAATATGATGCTTTAGCACTTAGCTAATTGTTGCTAGCATGTATTAGTAGGTTACTAGCATGTTGCCCGCTTATTTAACACTTGCTGGCACTTTTTAATATGTTCCGAGGAGTCCATAACTGTGTTAACCATGTCACTTCCTGTTACCAGCAGGTGTCGCTATGACTATAACTGCATTTGGTAATGGGTGTTTGTTCAGGACAGAACACCCATAACACGTGTGAAGTTTGGGGCAGATCGGACATTGCTTGCCTGAGTTACAGCAACTTCCTGTTTCACTGCATTAGTAGCATGCTTTAGCACTTAGCTAAATGTTGATAGCATGTATTAGCATGCTTATAAAATTTTGCCAGCCTATTTAACCCTTGTTGATGCCTTTTATTATTTTGCAAGGAGTCCATAACAGTGTTAAACATGCCACTTCCTGTTGCCAGCAGGTGGCACTATGAATATAATCAAATATGGGCATGTTGATGTGTTCAGGACAGGACTCTTGTCAAACGTTTGAAGTTTAAGGCAGATCGGACATTGCTTGCATTAGTTACAGCAAATTCCTTTTTCACTGCATCACTAGCATGCTTTAGCATTTAGCTAAGTGTTGCTAGTATGTATTGGTATGTTTCTAGCATGTTGCCAGACTTTTTAACACTTGTTGACACTTTTTAATATGTTCCTTGGAGTCCATAACAATTTAAAAAATGTAACTTCCTGTTACCAGCAGGTAGCTATATGACTATTACTGAATTTGGTCAAAGGGGTTTGTTCAGGACAGAACACCCATCACACGTGTGAAGTTTGGCGACAGATTGGACATTGCTTGCCTGATTTACAGCAACTTCCTGTTTTACTGCAATAATATGATGCTTTAGCACTTAGCTAATTATTGCTAGCATGTATTAGTAGGTTACTAGCATGTTGCCAGCTTATTTAACACTTGTTGGCACTTTTTAATATGTTCCTAGGAGTCCATAACTGTGTTAACCATGTCACTTCCTGTTACCAGCGGGTGGCGCTATGACTATAACTGCATTTGGTCATGGTTGTTTGTTCAGGAGAGAACACCCATAACACGTGTGAAGTTAGGGGCAGATCGGACATTGCTTCCTGAGTTACAGCAACTTCCTGTTTCACTGCATTAGTAGCATGCTTTAGCACTTAGCTAAATGTTGCTAGCATGTATTAACATGCTTATAAAATTTTGCCACCCTATTTAACCCTTGTTGATGCCTTTTATTATTTTGCAAGGAGTCCATAACTGTGTTAACCATGTCACTTCCTGTTACCAGCAGGTGGCGCTATGACTATAACTGAATTTGGTCATGGGTGTCTGTTCAAGACAGAACACCCATCACACGTGTGAAGTTTGGGGCAGATCGGACATTGCTTGCCTGAGTTACAGCAACTTCCTGTTTCAATGCATTAGTAGCATGCTTTAGCACATAGCTAAATGTTGCTAGCATGTATTAGCATGCTTATAAAATTTTGCCAGCCTATTTAACCCTTGTTGATGCCTTTTATTATTTTGTAAGGAGTCCATAACAGTGTTAAACATGCCACTTCCTGTTGCCAGCAGGTGGCACTATGAATATAATCAAATATGGGCATGTTGATGTGTTCAGGACAGGACTCTTGTCAAACGTTTGAAGTTTGAGGCAGATCGGACATTGCTTGCTTTAGTTACAGCAAATTTATTTTTCACTGCATCACTAGCCTGCTTTAGCATTTAGCTAAGTGTTGCTAGCATGTATTGGTATGTTTCTAGCATGTTGCCAGACTTTTTAACACTTGTTGACACTTTTAATATGTTCCTAGGAGTCCATAACAATTTTAAAAATTTAACTTCCTGTTACCAGCAGGTGGCGCTATGACTATTACTGAATTTGGTCATGGGTGTTTGTTCAGGACAGAACACCCATCACACGTGTGAAGTTTGGGGACAGATTGGACATTGCTTGCCTGATTTACAGCAACTTCCTGTTTCACTGCAATAATATAATGCTTTAGCACTTAGCTAATTGTTGCTAGCATGTATTAGTAGGTTACTAGCATGTTGCCAGCTTATTTAACACTTGTTGGCACTATTTAATATGTTCCTAGGAGTCCATAACTGTGTTAACCATGTCACTTCCTGTTACAAGCAGGTGGCGCTATGACTATAACTGCATTTGGTCATGGGTACGGTGTCCATATTAGGACATCCTCATACCTCACACATAGGAAGACAAGGCATCATGCCTCAGACTAAAAGGCTTCAGTCATTGAACAAAACGGCATCGTGCCTCAGACTGAAAAGCTTCATGTCTCAGGAAAAACAATGTCAGGTGTCAGGTCTCGTACAATTAGGCATCAGACGAAACAGCCTCAGACAAAAAGGCATCAGACATAAAGGCATCAGACGAAACAGCCTCAGACATAAAGGCATCAGACATAAAGGCATCAGACAAAACAGCCTCAGACATAAAGGCATCAGACATAAAGGCATCAGACGAAACAGCATCAGACGAAACAGCCTCAGACATAAAGGCATCAGACTAAAAGTCATCAGACGAAACGGCATCAGACGAAACGGCATCAGACTAAAAGGCATCAGACTAAAAGGCATCAGACTAAAAGGCATCAGACGAAACGGCATCAGACTAAAAGGCATCAGACATAAAGGCATCGGACGAAACGGACTCAGGTGGAGTTTGGAGGTTCGCATTGCCCCGCCCCATGTGACGTGACGTCACATGTATGCCGTTCAGATCAGATACAAAAACAGCTGATGGAGGAGGTAACTCGCCATGATGTATCTATTTATATATTTGCTTTCATTAAATGTTACACTTATTACATTGTATACAGAAGATAACGTGCATTTCGCGAGTTTTATTTGCACGTTTAAAAAGTTAGATGACATATTTCAACTAGCTAGCTTGTATGATGCAAACTATTGATAGTTTTCACGATTGTGAAGACGCATTCTTTCGAGCTATTAGACTGAAATCTTATTCTAATTTTTAATCTAACTGTATAGTCTAAAACTAACAGTTGTTGAATTAAAATGATTTTGCCTGGTTCAGTTTTAAACTACATATTTGTGTGTTTCAGTCAATCAAGAATGGACACAGAGATAAGTATCCTGCATTTAACTTGTCTTGTGTGTCTAACTAAATATATTACGTTTTACTTGCTAAATGGTATAGGCTACTATCATGTTCTGTTTGCTTAACTACAGAATGAATGTTGAAACTTACTTCAGAAAAAAACTTAGGCTACGTAATGTGCCTTAACTTATTTGTAGATGAAATGATAAAGTGTCTTTTTGTCCGTGGCTTCAAACAAAGAGAAATGTGCTCTTTTCTTGGTGCTTCTGGATACAAAATCAGGTAATCTTTATGCTTAGTTAATGTTAATCGAACTGCAGTGCTCAGTACTGCTTTGATAATACTGATATTAAATATACCCAATACACATGAAAATTTATTACAGCATTGTATTCTTTATCTTGCAGTGAAAGGCATCTAAAAAGATTACTTAAATCACTTGGTTTGAAACGGAGGAGTTTTGAAAGGCCCCATAATGAAATTCGCCAAGCTGTGATGGTAATGTCTTAAAGCAGTGTTCCTTAGTGTCCCTGCTCCTGGAAAGCCACTTAACTTCAGATTTCAGTTCCAATCATTTTACAAAGCACCTGCAGCAACAAACTGCCTTAGGTTAAGAAAACCCTCATTGATAGTATTATCAAGAGTTTTCCTTCAACTGGACAACTGTAATTTCTATGAAAACTCAAATACCTTGGTTTGTTGAATAAAGGGGGATATTAAGTGGAGTAGAAACTAACCTCTGCAGGAAAAAGTCTCTCCCATACTGGTAATAATGATCGAAATAATATTTATTTAGAGTGAACTGAGGCACTGGTCACCTTGTCAAGGAATCCGTGCAATGCACAAACGGGTTCGTGATGTCAGAGGAATCCAGCCTTGCTACAGGTACCAATATAATAACCTTCCTTTTTTAGATGTGGTCAAGATTGTGTTTTTTATTAAACACTTCATGAGTTCACGCTTATATACAATTACAGGGGGTATGTAAATGGTTAGGACTAGAAGTATAGACTGCTGAAATATACCTATATCATTGATTGCTGAGTGCTCTCCACTTGTGTTAATTATCTGAACGTGCTCCTCCCAAACTATATTAATAAAACATCATTTAATGTGTTACTTTCTCTGTTATTTCTCAAGAAATGATGTGGCTCTAATAATGAGAGAACTTGATGGTAGTGGTCTTCTTAATAGATGTCCTGGGAAAAAAAGAATTGAACGTAGGAACTACTTCAGCCGTGGACCAAATTACACTTGGCATATTGATGGTAAATATTATTAAATATGAATAATATATACAGATATTAGTAAAGGGATAGTTAAGCGAAACTCTCTTCCCAATGTCATTTAAAATCCGTATTTTAAAAGTGAAGTGAAGCATGAACTAATTCTTCCAAGTTTTCTGAATGATGTTTTGATTGAATAATAGATATTTATTGTGATACATATTTTATTATTTGTTATAGGAAATGACAAATTGAAATTCTTTGGAATCTGGGTACATCTTGGTATTGATGGGTACATTTAACAAATTGCATTGCCTTTTTTGTAATTTTAGCCTCTGAGATGTAGTCTAATTTGTTACTTTGTTTGGTAAAAACAAGTCTATAGTTTTTTTTTTCTTTGTTAATGTACTTGCTATTCTCTTCATAGATTTTCTAGGAAAATTATTTGGCTTAAGGCTGGCACCTCTAACCGACAGCAAACCTTCATTGCAAGGTACTTCTTTGATGCCATTCAGGAACACAGTGGTACGTATAGTTGATGTTACAATAGTCATGAAAGGGAGAAGCTTCTCATATTTGTTCACAATATTAAAAATATTACTTTAATTTACTATAGGTTGCCCACGATTCATAAGAGCAGACAGAGGGAAGGAAAATCTTCTCGTCGGACAGATGCAAGTGGCATTTCACTTCCGGGAGTCTAGTGATCAAGGAAGAGATTCCTTCAGAGTGGGGACATCGGTACATAATCAGGTATGTGAGCATAAATGCAGATAAAATATATTTTTCTTGTCACAAGAATTAACATTTAATATTTTGTTTTATCAGCGAGCTGAATGCTTCAACTGTATGCTGAAGAAAACATGGATCAAAAAATGGCAGGTGACATTTGAGGTGAACTTTTTGTCTATGAACTGGAATTATGGCAAATGCTTATTGCTGCAAATGAAAACATTTTAGTAATTTATTTACCTTTATTAAAATTTGCATTTTTAGGCCATGATGCAGTCTGGCATGCTCGATTTGGACAATCCTGTACACATGTAAGTTAAAATTTGTTGTTAGCCCTCATGTATCTGCTTATACTTTATGAAAAAATAAATAATACATGCTGCTAACCTACAGAAATTGCCTGCAATATACACACCTTCCCCTTCTTGAGAGAGAGCTGGACCTAGAGCAAACACTGTGGAACACTCATGACATTCGCAAGCAAAGGAATGTTCCAGGTCCATTTGGGAAACCAGACCTTCTCTTTTTTTCCCCACCCGAAGGTATGCATTCTATCTAAATTAAAATGGTTTAGAAAAGCAGCAGCAACTTGACAAAGGAATATGTATCTTCCTGCAGGATTTGCAGATATGCTCTGCAAAGTAGATGATGACCTCCTGCAGTATGCAGAACAGCTTGTTTGTGGTGAAGATGAGCCTTTGTTGGTGGCAAACGAAGCATTCCGAACAATATCTGAGGCTATTCTTCATGATACAAACTTCCCATCATCACCAGATGGGTCTCTTGCAGCTTATCTTCAATACCACGACTTAGGTGCCCTTGAGCAAGGCACCGAACCCCCAACTGCTCCCCGGGCGCCGCAGCATAAATGGCTGCCCACTGCTCCGGGTGTGTGCTCACAGTGTGTGTGTGTGTGTTCACTGCTCTGTGTGTGTGCATTTCGGATGGGTTAAATGCAGAGCACAAATTCTGAGTATGGGTCACCATACTTGGCTGAATGTCACTTCACTAATCACTAATCACTAATCTCATGATGGTCGAGAAATTCACCACAGTCCTTGAAACAAGAGGCATTTCCATTCCATCCACATTTGCAGAGGCTAATGAAATATACCAGCTACTGGCCAATGAGTTATGGACTTCGTAACTGCTTATCAAACCAGATTCACATATAGATGCCAAATGAATAAAAAAATGCTACAAGGATGTAAAACACTTTTAATGATGTGGACATGAATTTCAAACAAATAGTAAAACAAATGCTTGTTCAGTTAAAGCTTTAAAAGCTTTTTGTTGTTTTGACAGTGAAGGCAAGTCAAGTGAGTTGCATAACATTTGTTGTACAGTTAAGTATAATGTATTGGTGTTTCACATCGAAACATTATTGATTAAACTGACAACAAAAACATAACATGGAATTTTGTGTTAAGTTTTGTATATTCTCCTACACTCACTACCTAAAGTAATGAGTAAGTAAAGTAGTTTTAATGTTTAAAGGTGGTTCAAACCAACAGTGTTAGAGAGATAATGACTATGCTTATAAATGTAAACATTTCACCAACAATGGTATTTTTAGTACAAACTGAAAAAAATTTAAACATTTTACCAACAATGGTATTTTAGTACAAACTGAAAAAAATGTAAACATTTTACCAACAATGGTATTTTTAGTACAAACTGAAAAAAATTTAGACATTTTACCAACAATGATATTTTTAGTACAAACTGAAAAAAAAATGTTACATTGTCCATGTACAGTAACTGAGGGAAAGTCTAACCTATGTTTGGTTGTGACAAACCATTACATTTACCATTCGTAACCACAACGGCTCTTTAAATCTGGCCCCTCCACTGTTTTTATGGAAAGCACCACAGCAGAAGCTTCAGGTCTTGATGCTACTTCATAGTGCAACATTGTATCAATAAACCTGTACTTTTCGTGTAAATGTTGCAAAGCATGTGGCGGCACCTTTGTTGCCATTAGACTGCACAACTGTCTTTGGTTTTTTACTGTCCATGGCACTGATTTTGTGAAAACCTCCAGGTAAGTTGCTCCAAGAGACCAGAAGTCTGAACCTCTGGAAGCCTGTTCGAATTCGACCAGACATTCTGGGGCCATATAAAGAAAGGTTCCACCCATTGGACCTATTCTTCCTCCAGTAAGTCTGCTTCCTTGTCGCAGAACAACAGTGTCTCTGATGTTGGCAAGGCCCCAGTCTGTCAGTACAGCCTTTTTTGAGAACTGGTCGATCTGTTTAGAGTAACAGAATTGGTTTAAATATTTTTGTTTGTAACTAGTAGATTTTTTATTTATATATATATATATATATATATATATATATATATATATATATATATATATATATATATTACATTACCAAAACATTGTCTGGCTTTATGTCTTGATGGATGACATTTTTGGAATGGATGTACTCAATGGCCATTGAGATGTCCAGAGCAACAAAATAATTGTCATCTCCTTCAAGCTAACAAAAAATACAACACAAATTGAAATTACAAACTTATGAAAGGGTTTTACATTTCACTGAAGAGAGATACACATACAAAACAGCAAAACCATCACAAAAAAATTTACCAAAATTCAAACTACAACATACAGAGACAATTTTGTAAAAGGTTATGTTGTCTCCCTTGGTTTGCTTTACATATGTTATTGTTTTACAATTAAAGGTGCTCTAGTCTAAGTGATGTTGGGTGACGTCACTTCTTGTTGATGTTTGAAGTATTGTCAAACAAAACGGAGGCTAGCTAGACCCTCCCTCCTCCTCATCTCCGCACTAACCCCCCAAACCCCCACCCCCAAATCATTCTTGTGGGTTATTGGCTGGAGCAATTTGTTATGTTTCGTGGTGCGGGTGAGCCCAGTTTGTTTTTGTTGCTGTTTGTGAAGCCTGGGCTATCTACAGAGATCCTGTTTTTTTACAGTGTGTTCAGGGGACAGGCATAATAAAGATGGCATAATTACTAACTCTGCTACGTTTGGGCCTGGTTTAACAAACAGGGCTTAGATTAAGCCAGGATGAGACCTTAGGTCAATTAGGACATTGAAGTAGCTTTTATAAATAAGACTCAGTTTAAAAAAAATTACTGGTCTGCATCTTGAGACAAAACAATGGCACTGATATATTTTAAGATCTGTCAGTGCAAGTTACTTTCCGTTAAAACAGCTCAAAAATGCTTTAAGACTTTTAGTCCGGGACTAACTTAAGCCTTGTCTGTGAAACCGGGGGTTTAATTAATTAAAGAAAATAAGGTAACAGAGTACAGATATCCCTCCCTCTTGTTATGCTTAGTTGATTTGACATTTGTTTGACAAGAAGAATATATATATTTTTACCTTAAGACAAGAATTGTCATTGTGTAGTGCATCAGCCAGGGTTGTACCATGTATATACTCATTGGCCAGCAGGAAGGCATTGTCCGTACGGGCTGCAGCCATGAGTCGAACAATATTGGGATGGCTCAGTCGCCTATAAAATACGAAAGTGTAAAAAACGAAGTGTAAAAGTCATTAATTAAAGGATCAAAACACTTACGCACAGCCAAACTGTTACAAAAATGAAAACAGTAAGTTACACACAGTAAAAAATCATTAAGTTGTTGTTCCAAACTTTACCATTTTCCCCAACTGTTAATTATTATATAAGAGTTAAATAAAAAATTAATCTTTAATTGATGATGAGAATTAATCTTACAGTGAGAGGAGAATCTCATGCTGGATATCTTGGTCTGGAAGTCCTGCTGTCCACAGAATCTTTTTTATGGCAGCTGGGGTGCCCTGAAAATAACCTCTATATACTTTTCCAAATGCACCTTCACCCAACAGGTTCTCTTCATTGTAACAGATTAGGGACTCATCCACATATGGCAGCCTCGGAACATATACTATATGTAATCAAGTTGAGATTGAAAATGTATATAATTAAATGCATTTAACATTAAATAACCTATCCACTACAATTCTAATTTACAAAAAAAAAAGAAGAATAAAGAAATTCTGCAAAAATGTATGTATTGGTTTGCAATATTACTTACATGACGGTAATATGGTGACAACATTGGACGACACATAACACACTTAATTTTGTGGACAACTGTCTTTATCTACAGATCCTATGCCTTCTTGCATGGGTTTCTCTGCAACAAGTTCTGGAGGTGTGTAGCCACTTGCACATTGCTCTGAAAAATCAATCAAATTCTGATATTTATGATTGACATTCTGTTCCCCACTAAAACCTATCACATGGCCTATTCACAAGACTTGAAATCTAGTGTACAACACACATGGAATACTTTTGGTCTTTTCTGGAGCTGGACAGCCATTGCTACTATAAGCTGTAATTTACATC
Source organism: Carassius carassius (assembly GCF_963082965.1). Taxonomy (NCBI): domain Eukaryota; kingdom Metazoa; phylum Chordata; class Actinopteri; order Cypriniformes; family Cyprinidae; genus Carassius; species Carassius carassius. Next base: position 26,750,422 of record NC_081800.1, read on the forward strand.
AAATTTTAATTTTAATCCTTTAAGGATTTATCAGCACTAATGAATCTCTCTGCATCTGATTCTAAATTTGGATTAATGGGTGAAGGTTTCATGTTTCTTTCACTGCATCTGATAAAGGAATTAATGAATAAAGGGAGGAAAGAAGGAAGGAATGAATAAAGGAATTAATTATGTTTATGAACCTGGAACTGAATCAGTGCTTTCTGATCTCCCAGCACATTGACCTGAACCTATGCACCTCACTACACTTTGGTCTGCAGGTCTTCCTAAAAATCTGGATCCCTTTGGTTGTAAATCCTACAAACAAACAACCATTAATATCGATCAATCTTATCTAAACATCCAAATATTCAACAGTAATATTTCAGTAAGACTTTATTTAAAAATATAAATCAGTAAACTGAAGTTACCATTTCAAATGAGTCCATTTCACTTTCATCAATTTCTTGGAAAAAAGGGAGCAATACATAAATAAATGGAACACATACTAAACATTATAATCAATGAACAACTATTATGTATTACAAAACATCCATGGTATTTAAAATGTCATCAAAACTTACAGTACATACCTGATATTGAGCTGGCTTCATCAAGGCAAATTAAATCTGTAGATACAACATGAAATTGGTATTGTATTAAGACAAGAGCAAGTTTATAACACACATGACATGTAATTTGAACATTATGATACCCATTTCTCTACATCCAATGTAAAATGTTCGCTTCCAGAGGGTTGGGATCTCTGCCACGGATCCAAATTCCTGATTGAACTGTTCCTTCGTCCACCGCGTCCCATCTGCCTGACAGAGGGTAAATACACTCCCCTCTCTCTCTTTATCTGGCCAAAAGGCTTCCTGGCCAAGTTTTAGGAGCTCATCATACCCCTCAGTGCCTGTGACAATCATCCGTGGTGGGGCCTCTTCAAGGATGATTTTTTTATATCTGCCTGGTCTTTTCGCAGTTCTTGGTTTCCACTCCATGGGAGTCATTTTTATCTTGTAACATGAGACACAATGGTTATAACTACATAGTAACATTTGACAAGACCAACTTTGATGCTGGCTTGAGAAAGTTTAAATTAGTTTTTTGACAGAATTAAGTTTGAAATAGTTTTAAAAGCTAGAATTTTGGATGTATGGCTAGACCAGAGTTTGGTGCTTCTAGCTTGAAAGCCCAAGGGCTAGTTAGAGTCAGACAGTTTAGTCTCATAAATAATAATAATAATAAATTTAAATAGCATTTCAGTAATTTGGCTTTTTCAAGCCAATTTAATAATAATCAAATGCTTAACTAGTAGATTATTAAGTTGGCTTTCTAAAGCCGACTTAATTATTGCAGCAACTAACCTTTAAAAGGGGTTGTCCTTTTTGACGGAGGGGAAACTGGCATTTCTTCACCTGTGGTTTCATTGACTGTTTTGCTTTGGTAAAAATACGTGCTGCATCTGTAATACAGACATAAAAATTCCGTTACACGATCATTTTTACATGAAAGAATTGGCAAACAAAACAACTGTTTTATAATGACGGTTGAATTTACTTTCCTTGGCACCCTTGGTAAATATGAGCAAACCAGGGTATGGGAAAATGTGTGTTCTTTATCTTTTATTCAAAGTATTCACAAAATATGTAACCCTTAATTACATTGAAAAAAAAAATTCTGACATAATTATTTGTTGCTCAAATATATTTGTGTCCCTTCCTTTAATGCTTTGTGTATGCCCCCTTTGGCAAAATAACAGCTCTGAATTTTCTGTAGAATACATGACAAGGTATCTGAGACTATTCCTCCATTCCTTAGATTCAGAGGTCTAATGGACTCTCTTCGTCAGGTCATCCCACAGGTTTTAGATCAGAAAAATGAAATGGCATGCCATGACCTCTTTAAAGGTCAAAGACTAGGCCTATTTTGCTCATATTTAACAAAGGTGACAATATTTCTGTAGGATGCTATACATTTTGTCTTCTTACCCATGAATGTCTTCTGATTTTTTACTTTGCTTGTCTCTGGAATGTTAAAGAGAAAAACAAAATATATAGGCTAGAAGAAAATTAAATAAACAAATATAATAAAATTAAATAAAAAAAAGTTTTTCCAATATGTAAAAATAAATAACAGGATACCTGATGTTCCTTCTCCAGCACTATGTTCCTCTACTCCACTCAATAAGTGCTTGACTCTGGCATCAAAGCCCTTTTGAGTAAGCTCATCTACATATGAGGCAAAGCAGAAGTGAATACAATTTGTAAAGTTTCCATTCCATGCACATGTAATGATAAAATAAGTAATATAATTACAATATCTTTCAATATTACTCCAAAAAGCTCATTAGGCCTACATACCATTATCCAGTTGTTGTTTTAGACTGTCATAAGCCTTCACCTTATCCATATTTCTTTCCTGAAAACGTTGTAATACAATATGACGTTAGCATATTACTAGGGATGGGACGATAACCGGTTTTATTGATAACCGTGATAAAATGTGCTGAAGGTTAGTAATATCGTTTAAAAATGAATTATCATTAAAACCGTGTTTGATTATCGCGGTTTTAATAACTCACTATTAAATCATGTCCAGCCAGCAACAGTCTGACGCAAGCGCAGCGCACAATGTTTTTGTTTTTTTTTTTCGAGAAGGAATGGCGAAAGTCAGTGACTTTTCTATGCTTTTCTATGCTTCTACACTTTTCATTGTAAGGAAGGAAATGCCACAGAATTTAATCTTTCTTTAAATTAAGTGCATAGAGTTGCTTGTTTTATTAGTTGTTTGTTGATTATTAAATATAAAACTTGCTGAAATGTTTTCAGTGTGAGCATCAACTATTTTTGAACACTTTCATCTCGTTTCAACAAAACCGTGATAATATTGATAATCGTGATAATTTTAGTCACTATAATCGTGATATTAAATTTTCATACCGTCCCATCCCTACATATTACCAGAGGTTGAAATAGTTGATATAGTGATATTCACTGAGCGGACTGACGTTTGGGGTGAGGGGAGATGGGACTCTCGATGATATTTCAGATGCATTTAAATATAAAAACTTATATTATCCATAATTATATCCTTCCTACATAATAATATAAAATAATTAACTTACTTCCGTCCGTCACCATCCCTTTCCAGCCTTGTTAGCCTAATGTTTGCTTTTGATGAGTCTAACGCTTTTGATTTTTTTTTAAATGTATTTACATAGACAATCACATTTTAATCATGCAGTCTAATAGCTCGAAAAAACGCGTTAACTTCACGATCGTGAATTAGCCTAAGTTGTATACAGAAGATAACGTGCATTTCGCGAGTTTTATTTGCACGTTTAAAAAGTTAGATGACATATTTCAACTAGCTATCATTATAGTTTTCAGTGAAAACTAATAGCTAGTTGAAATATGTCATCTAACTTTTTAAACGTGCAAATAAAACTCGCGAAATGCACGTTATCTTCTGTATACAATGTAATAAGTGTAACATTTAATGAAAGCAAATATATAAATAGATATATCATGGCGAGTTACCTCCTCCATCAGCTGTTGTTGTATCTGATCTGAACGGCGTACATGTGACGTCACGTCACATGGGGCGGGGCAATGCGAACCTCCAAACTCCACCTGAGTCCGTTTCGTCCGATGCCTTTATGTCTGATGCCGTTTCGTCTGATGCCTTTTAGTCTGATGCCGTTTCGTCTGATGCCTTTTAGTCTGATGCCTTTTAGTCTGATGCCGTTTCGTCTGATGCCTTTTAGTCTGATGCCTTTATGTCTGATGCCTTTTAGTCTGATGCCTTTTAGTCTGAGGCTGTTTCGTCTGATGCCTTTATGTCTGATGCCTTTATGTCTGAGGCTGTTTCGTCTGATGCCTTTATGTCTGATGCCTTTTTGTCTGAGGCTGTTTCGTCTGATGCCTAATTGTACGAGACCTGACACCTGACATTGTTTTTCCTGAGACATGAAGCTTTTCAGTCTGAGGCACGATGCCGTTTTGTTCAATGACTGAAGCCTTTTAGTCTGAGGCATGATGCCTTGTCTTCCTATGTGTGAGGTATGAGGATGTCCTAATATGGACACCGTACATGGGTGTTTGTTCAGGACAGAACACCCATAACACGTGTGAAGTTTGGGGCAGATCGGACATTGCTTGCCTGAGTTACAGCAACTTCCTGTTTCACTGCAATAATATAATGCGTTAGCACTTAGCTAATTGTTGCTAGAATGTATTAGTAGGTTACTAGCATGTTGCCAGCTTATTTAACACTTGTTGGCACTTTTTAATATGTTCCTAAGAATCCATAACTGTGTTAACCATGTCACTTCCTGTTACCAGCGGGTGGCGCTATGACTATAACTGCATTTGGTCATGGGTGTTTGTTCAGGAGAGAACACCCATAACACGTGTGAAGTTAGAGGCAGATCGGACATTGCTTCCTGAGTTACAGCAACTTCCTTTTTCACTGCATTAGTAGCATGCTTTAGCACTTAGCTAAATGCTGCTAGCATGTATTAACATGCTTATAAAATTTTGCCACCCTATTTAACCCTTGTTGATGCCTTTTATTATTTTGCAAGGAGTCCATAACTGTGTTAACCATGTCACTTCCTGTTACCAGCAGGTGGCGCTATGACTATAACTGAATTTGGTCATGGGTGTCTGTTCAAGACAGAACACCCATCACACGTGTGAAGTTTGGGGCAGATCGGACATTGCTTGCCTGAGTTACAGCAACTTCCTGTTTCAATGCATTAGTAGCATGCTTTAGCACATAGCTAAATGTTGCTAGCATGTATTAGCATGCTTATAAAATTTTGCCAGCCTATTTAACCCTTGTTGATGCCTTTTATTATTTTGCAAGGAGTCCATAACAGTGTTAAAAATGCCACTTCCTGTTGCCAGCAGGTGGCACTATGAATATAATCAAATATGGGCATGTTGATGTGTTCAGGACAGGACTCTTGTCAAACGTTTGAAGTTTGAGGCAGATCGGACATTGCTTGCTTTAGTTACAGCAAATTTCTTTTTCACTGCATCACTAGCCTGCTTTAGCATTTAGCTAAGTGTTGCTAGCATGTATTGGTATGTTTCTAGCATGTTGCCAGACTTTTTAACACTTGTTGTCACTTTTTAATATGTTCCTAAGAGTCCATAACAATTTTAAAAATTTAACTTCCTGTTACCAGCAGGTGGAGCTATGACTATTACTGAATTTGGTCATGGGTGTTTGTTCAGGACAGAACACCCATCACACGTGTGAAGTTTGGGGACAGATTGGACATTGCTTGCCTGATTTACAGCAACTTCCTGTTTCACTGCAATAATATAATGCTTTAGCACTTAGCTAATTGTTGCTAGCATGTATTAGTAGGTTACTAGCATGTTGCCAGCTTATTTAACACTTGTTGGCACTTTTTAATATGTTCCTAGGAGTCCATAACTGTGTTAACCATGTCACTTCCTGTTACAAGCAGGTGGCGCTATGGCTATAACTGCATTTGGTCATGGGTGTTTGTTCAGGACAGAACACCCATAACACGTGTGAAGTTTGGGGCAGATCGGACATTGCTTGCCTGAGTTACAGCAACTTCCTGTTTCACTGAAATAATATAATGCTTTAGCACTTAGCTAATTGTTGCTAGCATGTATTAGTAGGTTACTAGCATGTTTCCAGCTTATTTAACACTTGTTGGCACTTTTTAATATGTTCCTAGGAGTCCATAACTGTGTTAACCATGTCACTTCCTGTTACCAGCAGGTGGCGCTATGACTATAACTGAATTTGGTCATGGGTGTTTGTTCAGGACAGAACACCCATAACACGTGTGAAGTTTGGGGCAGATCGGACATTGCTTGCCTGAGTTACAGCAACTTCCTGTTTCACTGAAATAATATAATGCTTTAGCACTTAGCTAATTGTTGCTAGCATGTATTAGTAGGTTACTAGCATGTTGCCAGCTTATTTAACACTTGTTGGCACTTTTTAATATGTTCCTAGGAGTCCATAACTGTGTTAACCATGTCACTTCCTGTTACCAGCAGGTGGCGCTATGACTATAACTGAATTTGGTCATGGGTGTCTGTTCAAGACAGAACACCCATAACACGTGTGAAGTTTGGGGCAGATCGGACATTGCTTGCCTGAGTTACAGCAACTTCATGTTTCAATGCATTAGTAGCATGCTTTAGCACATAGCTAAATGTTGCTAGCATGTATTAGCATGCTTATAAAATTTTGCCAGCCTATTTAACCCTTGCTGATGCCTTTTATTATTTTGCAAGGAGTCCATAACAGTGTTAAACATGCCACTTCCTGTTGCCAGCAGGTGGCACTATGAATATAATCAAATATGGGCATGTTGATGTGTTCAGGACAGGACTCTTGTCAAACGTTTGAAGTTTGAGGCAGATCGGACATTGCTTGCTTTAGTTACAGCAAATTTCTTTTTCACTGCATCACTAGCCTGCTTTAGCATTTAGCTAAGTGTTGCTAGCATGTATTGGTATGTTTCTAGCATGTTGCCAGACTTTTTAACACTTGTTGACACTTTTTAATATGTTCCTAGGAGTCCATAACAATTTTAACCATGTAACTTCCTGTTACCAGCAGGTGGCGCTATGACTATTACTGAATTTGGTCATGGGTGTTTGTTCAGGACAGAACACCCATCACACGTGTGAAGTTTGGGGACAGATTGGACATTGCTTGCCTGATTTACAGCAACTTCCTGTTTCACTGCAATAATATAATGCTTTAGCACTTAGCTAATTGTTGCTAGCATGTATTAGTAGGTTACTAGCATGTTGCCAGCTTATTTAACACTTGTTGACACTTTTTAATATGTTCCTAGGAGTCCATAACTGTGTTAACCATGTCACTTCCTGTTACCAGCAGGTGGCGCTATGACTATAACTGCATTTGGTCATGGGTGTTTGTTCAGGACAGAACACCTATAACACGTGTGAAGTTTGGGGCAGATCGGACATTGCTTGCCTGAGTTATAGCAACTTCCTGTTTCATTGCATTAGTAGCACGCTTTAGCACTTAGCTAAATGTTGTTAGCATGTATTAGCGTGCTTATAAAATTTTGCCAGCCTATTTAACCCTTGTTGATGCCTTTTATTATTTTGCAAGGAGTCCATAACTGTGTCAACCATGTCACTTCCTGTTACCAGCAGGTGGCGCTATGACTATAACTGAATTTGGTCATGGGTGTTCGTTCAGGACAGAACACCCATCACACGTGTGAAGTTTGGGGCAGATCGGACATTGCTTGCCTGAGTTACAGCAACTTCCTGTTTCACGGCGAAACATCAAACTTTGTCAGGCCGCCAGGGACACACCCCTTGACGAAACTCAAAAGCTTCGCAATTTAACGTCACAAAGGTCTTATGATGACCCTCACCAAATTTGAAGATAATCCGATTAAAACTGTAGGAGGAGTTCGTCAAAGTACGAGGCATGGAAACGGCAAAAACTGCACAAAAATCATACAGGAAATTAAAATAACTTACTTCCTGTTGGGTTTTGGATTTTGTACCAAGAGACTTTTTTGTAGGTAATATAGTGTTACATGTGTGTACCGATTTTCATGAATGTACGTGAAACACAGCTCGAGGCGCACTCCGTTGAAATTTAACAGGTGGCGCTATCGAGCCATTTTGCCACACCCACTTCTGAAACCTATATCAGATGTAAACTTTCGCCAGTCCTGATGCGTGTGCAAAGTTTCGTGAGTTTTGGAGCATGTTTAGGCCCTCAAAAATGCGCTTCATGACGGAGAAGAAGAAGAAGAATAATAAATATAGCTGCAAGCAGCAATGGTGGCTCAAGCCGTCAGTGCAAACGCCACCCCGGTGGCATCGGGAAAACTGTGCCCAGCGGGCATAAGCATTTACAGTAACCCTATGGCAATCAAGTTTTAAGGGATACGGCAGTTAAAGGGTTAATCCTACCCATCTAGACTTTGAAATCACATACACAGAACAATATACATAACTTTAGTAACACTTTATTTTAATATATATAAAAAATGTATAAGGTGTGCATCGTAGCTGACACCTAAATGAACACATTACAATTGTTTTATGACTGCAAGTCTTTCTCCTCAAATGCTATTGAGCTTCAAATTTGCGTTTGAGCCCATGTGAAAAAGTATCAATTTACATATGACTTACAGTTTGTTTTAATAAATTTCAAACATTCAATTTAATTGTGCATTATAGCTGTCACCTAGATGAACAATTACAGTTGTTTTTATGACTGTAAGTCATTCTCTTCAAATGCTACTGACGTTAGAAAAGTGTATAACAATATCACATGTAACTTTAGAGACGGTCCCTAAATTTGAGACTCTCGAATGTCCAATGTCAAGCCAACTTTATGCCTGTTTTTGTTTTGTTTTTTACTTTATTTTTCTTTTCTCTGTGCCTGATTGTTGATGTTCTTTACCCGGGCATAGATGTCCATCCATCAATAATGAACATTCATCCGCAAACATGAGGTGCGAGCGGTCGCGAGCGCGGATGGGTGAATGGCGCATGTTTTTTTTTTTTTTTGAGCAACTGGGATGGTGCCCCCTCTGGGAGTTGGTGCCCTACGAAGACTGCATACTCTGCATATAGGGAGTGGCGGTACAATCTGGAGGATATTTTCCTCAAACCGTCGTACAAGAGGAGGTGATGCTAGTCCTTCAATAATCTCTCAAAACCTATCTGTTCATAAAGCCTATATATAAAGTCTTAATATAGTATTCCACAATGCGTTGTGCTATTCTAATTAAGTCATTTTTTGGGATTTTTTTTACATCTCTCAGAACCTGACACGTTGTAATTCGTAGACTCCAGGAAAGTTGCAGTTCTGGAAAATGGTGGCACTGTAGACTAAATTCTCCCTGATTGTTTCACAACTAATTCTTCACTTTAATTCTTAATTCTTTTGCAGTTTACGTGTTTCTGGTCTTCTCCACCTGTTTTTTTTTCTGACCCTTCTGACCCAGTAAGCATTTTGCTGTCCAGTGGTCATGTCTTTACTTTGCAATTACTGTAGTGATCTAATTTTGAATATTTCTCATGAGGATCTAATAATTTTGTTTTTTTCAGTCTGAGTGAAATGTCTTTTTTGGCTCATTTTATCAGTAAAGGAAAAAGTGCCTCATAATTCTGCACAACTGAATATAAGGAGTTTTTTTTTTCTCTTCCAGTCTTTTTTCACATCCCATTCGTCAATATTTGTGTTAACACAAATCCCGGAAAATGCTTGTTGTAGTCCAAACAATTTGTTCGTTGTAGTTTTTAAAAAGTGATTTTTGTTAAATAAAATATCTCCTTTTGAATTGGACTTTCAGCTTTGTAACTTTGCAGAACTTTTTTATGAACAGCAACATTACAGACTAACTAAAGTTGAAAAAGTGAAAAAGCCTAATAGCACTCCTTTAATAGGCATTATTAAGCAGTTCATAAATACAGCTATAAATATTTTGTTATTGAGCATATCTATAAAGTTCAATCATTGTATTTCTTTCATACTTTAAGGATCAATTTATCATTTATAAATTATTGCATTATTTACAAACCAGTTATTAAGGAGTTGTCAGTGGTTTATGAGATCATTAAGAAAGTGAAATTAAATGATTAATGAACTATTTTAGTGTAAATATATAAATCTTATTATTTAGACACATGATAATAGTTGGTCAGTTTGCTAATAACTTCTTTATTGACATATATTCCAGCTGTAATTCATGATAAAGTCAGGTTTTTATAAAATATTTAGTAATTGCCATCTATCTATTTTTGTGAGCTCATCTAAAGTGAGGACTATTTATACATTTATAGCATTCACAAAGGAGATTTAAAGAATCATTGATCTTCCAAACTGAAAAGTTAAACACAACACAGAGGGATAAAGAACACAGAAATATTTTTTTCAAGATACAAAAAATGCAACTGTACAGCTGTACACTCGATAAAAAAAAATTAAATATAAACTTTTGCAAATATATATATATATAATATATATATTAGGGGTGTAACAGTTCACAAAATTCACGGTTCGGTTCGATACGATACACTGGTGTCACGGTTCGGTTCGGTACGTTTTAGATACAGCAAAAAGAAAAAATTGGCAGATAAATTTCCTTGATTTTTAAAAAAAGTTTTATTTATTAAAACTAACAAAGTATGTTTTTTTTTTTTACATTGGACAATGATGGAGCTATTCTTTACCCATCTTCTACCCATCGTTTCGAGTATTCCCGCTTGTGTTTTTTTTTTTTTGTATTCCCGCTGGTGTACCCTAGATGCGACATATCGTTGTTTTTTTTATCCACCACTCTCTTTCCATCACCATTATAGCTTACAGGGAATTCAAAGTGCACCCAAACACCAGACCTGTTGGTTATTGGAGGATCTTCTATTTCTGGTCTGTTAAACGAATTGGCCATTTTGCAAAGAGCCTTCAGTGCGTACTGAGTGAGCGAGCGCCTGACTGAGTAGCCTAACATAAACATATAAGTTGGTGTTTTTTTCTTCTTCGGGGGTGTCAGGGGCATTGCCTGTTAGTCGTTTGGGTTATTGGGCTACCTTGTTGAACGCATATCATTATATTTCACAATTTTTTTTTATTTTCCAAATATAATTAATTAGTCCAACGAACCGTTCGGTATATATATATATAATATTTATATAAATTCAAGTGTACAGTTTTCTTTTATTGCATCTTGAAATAAATACTTTTGAGTTCTGTGTTTGTTTATTTATTTTTTTCCGATGTCAGTATCAAATGAGTTTGAAATTATTATTTGCAGCACAAATAAGTATTTTTAGATTTTTTTTTAATTCCTGAAACTGTCAGAAAAGGATAAGGCCTAATAGATTTCTTAAGCTGTAATGAAAACAGCACAATTAGCAACAACAACAAAAAAATAGCAATTTAAAATACAGTTTTTTTCCCCTGGTGATTTAAGAGATGTTTAAGTCTCTCTCTCTCTCTCTCTTTCTCTCTCTCTGTCTGTCTGCCACTCAGCTCATGCCCATCCCCCACTCACACTCACACACACACACACTCAGTCAGCACACATACATTCCTCAAACAGAGGGACAGAGTGAGTTGAGATGTCTGACAGTTTTTTAATTTTCTTTTAATCATACAGTGTTGTAAAGTCATGAAACTATGCATATTTCCTCAGAATGATTTGATCTCTGTATGAAAAAAATGCTTTTAAGTGTTTGGAAGCTGCAAATTAAAAATACAAGACAATGAATGATTCCCTTTTTACTGTCATTTCAAAAAATCACCACGACAAAACCGTTCAAGCTAACCAAAATCCGTTCACAATTTAAGTTCCTCAATGTTTTTGCAACATGTAGACAAAGTTTGGTGAGTATAGTGAACTTTTCCTCTGAGGAGTATACATTAAATAACCATTAAAAATCCATATTCAAATCAAAATAGCCGACTTCCTGTTGGTTGTAGCTGATGACTGTGAATTAGAAAGTTGTCCATCTTGATAAGAACAATATACGTACCGAGTTTGGTGTCTGTAGCTAAAACTAACCCCCCCACTTTTGACAAAAGGTGGCGCTATAGAGTGCCTTTTCCATGCCCTTTTAAAAGCTTTTTCCATTGTCTAGCTATTAATAATACTGATTTTGAGTTTCATGTAATTCTGAGGTTGTTATCTGCCTCAAAATCACCATAACAGAATATTCAAGTTTGACATGTTGCCATGGCAACAATATATAAGATATCAATATCCCCACAACAGATTTACATCGGCCATGTTTTGTCATTATTCTGATGAATTTTGAAGCAAATCGAGTAAAAATAAGATGCTGAATTCAAAGCATTTTGTAAATGACTCAATTCCTGCTGCCAGTTGGTGGCGCTATAATGTTGACTCTTAATAGTCACATATATACGATCGGTATCATACATCGAACAAACCAATGAAGTTTGATCAAACTCAGGCAATGTATGGGGATGTTATTAGGCATTTCCTGTTTCTAATTTTTTGCCCTAATTTCAATGCCGCGCCACGTGCAAACCATTCGAGATATCAAAAATCCCCTCGCAATTTTTCATCCCCAATGTCTTGAGATCATGTTGACCGAGTTTGGTGGCAATCAAGTAAAAAACCTATGACAAGTATATCAAATTCCAGAGCATGCTTTTTTTTAAACAGCCCTGAATAGCTGACTTCCTGTTGGGCGGAGCCTATGACATAGAGTGTGAAAGTTGTTCAGCTCAATGAGATCTATAAGTGTACTGAGTTTCATATAAATATATGCAAGTGTGTGTGAGCTATGGTTCAATATTTCTGACTGTGTTCCAGGGGGCGCTGTAGAGCCCCTGTGTCATGCCTGGGTCCCAGTCTCTGCGACGTCCTGATGGCCGCAGGTTCCAATGTGTGTGCCAATTTTCAAGAGTTTTTGAGCATGTTAAGGCCCCCAAAAACCCCCGGAAGGTTTAAAAAAAAATTTAAAAAATAATAAGAATTAAAGCTGCAAGCAGCGATGAACGGGCCCTCGCACCCGGGCTCACCGGCAGCGAGTGGCTCTAGTAAATGGGTGAACGGTGAGAAATATGCGTTTAAACTCATAAATATAAGTAGAATATATCAATGTTTATTCCATATATGTGCAAATCTTCTTGTTGCCAGCAGGTGGCGCTATCACTATAATGGAATATTGGCCTTCAGATGTGTTCAGGGCTGCACTCTTATCGAACATGTGAAGTTTGGGGAAGATCAAACATTTTATGCCCGAGTTACAACAACTTCTCTTGCTGTGGCGAGACATCAAATTTTGTCATTTTTGCCATGGACACGCTTTTTAACAAAAACTCAAGATTGCCACAATTTAACATTACACAGGCCTTTAGATTAGACTGACCACAAAAATACATTAATGTCAAAAAATCTCTAGGAGTAGTTTGTCTCAGCGTAAAATATGTCACTTCCTGTTGCCAGCAGGTGGCGCTATGACTATAATTGAATATGGGCATGTAGATCTGTTAAGGGCAGAAGTCTTATCTAACATTCAAAGTTTGGGGCAGATTGGACATTGTATGTCTGAGTTACAGCAACTTCCTTTTTCATGGCGAAACATCGAAATTTGTCAGGCCGCCATGGACACTCCCTTTAACGAAACCTCAAGATCTTCCCAATTTAACTTCGCAAAGGCCTTTAGATTTAACTGACAAAGTTTGATGTTGATCTGAATAAATCTCTAGGAGGAGTTCGTTAAAGTACAACCCCTGAAAATGCCAAAAACAACACCAATTTTGCAGAGAAAATTCTAAATAACTGACTTCCTGTTTGGATTCGGATTTTTTACCAAGAGACTTTTTCGTAGATATTGGTGTGTTACATGTGTGTACCGATTTTTGTACATGTACGTGAAACATAGCTTGAGGCGCACTCCGTTAAAAGTGTATATGCACTCTGTTGAAAATGTATAGGTGGCGCTATCGAGCCATTTTGCCACACCCAATGGAATATTGGCCTTCAGATCTGTTCAGGCCAGGACCCTTATCACACATGTGAAGTTTGGGCAAGATCGGACATTTTATGCCTGAGTTATAACATCTTTTATTCCCATGGCGACACATCAAACTTCATCACGGCGCCATGGACATGCCTTTTAACGAAGACTCAAGATCTTCACAACTAAACATCACACAGGTCTTTAGATTAGACTGACCACAAAAATAACATTGATGTCATAAAATTTCTAGGAGTAGTTTGTCGCAGTGTAAAATATTTCACTTCCTGTTGCCAATAGGTGGCGCTATGACTATAACTGAATATTGGCATGTAGATCTGTTCAGGTCAAGAGTCTTATCCAACATGTGAAGTTTGGGGCAGATTGGACATTGTATGTCTGAGTTACAGCAACTTCCTTTTTCATGGCGAATCATCGAAATTCGCCAGGCCGCCACGGACACGCCCTTTAACGAAAACTCAAAATCTTCGCAATTTAACATCGCAAAGGTCTTTAGATTAGGCATACCAACTTTGGTGTTGATCTGAATTAATCTCTAGGAGGAGTTCGTTAAAATACAACGCATGGAAATGACAAAAATGACACAAAATTTGCTCATAAAATTAAAAATAACCGACTTCCTGTTGGGTTTCGGATTTTGCTCCAAGAGACTTTTTTGTAGGTATTGGAGAGATACATGTGTATACTAATTTTCATATATGTACGTGAAACGTAGCTCGAGGCGCACACCGTTGAACGTGTATAGGTGGCGCTGTCGAGCCATTTTGCCACACCCACTTCTGAAACCCATATCAGACGTAAATTTTCGCCAGTTCTGAGGTGTGTGCAAAGTTTCATGACTTTTCGAGCATGTTTAGGCTCTCAAAAATGCGATTCATCTTAGAGAAGAATAATAATAATAATAATAATAATAATAATAATAAACGGAGCAATTCCAAGAGGGTCCTCACACCATCGGTGCTCGGGCCCTAATAATCCTTAGAAGAACAATAGGGCTCTTCGCCCCTTCGGGCTTGAGCCCTAATTAAAGCTGCAAGCAGCGATGAAAGGGCCCTCGCACTCGGGCTCACCACCACCCGGTGCCCATAGGAGGAACAGTGAACGTTGGGCCACATGCTTATAAAATAGTAAATATTTGTGCCACATTTCCTGCTGCCAACAGGTGGCGCTATGATTATAACAGAATATTGACATGTAAATTTCTTCAGGCCAGGACTCTTACCAAACATGCAAAGTTTCGGCCAGATCAGACAAGTCATGTTTAAGTATGTATAAAATAATTCATTTCCTGTTGCCAGCAGGCGTCGCTATACTTAGAATTGAATATTGGCCTTTAGTTGTGTTCAGGCCAGTACTCTTATAAAACATGTTATGTTTGGGTAAGATGGGGAATTGTATGCATGAGTTACAACAACTTCCTGTTTTATAGTATTAATAGCATCGTTTTGCACATACTAAGTGTTGCTATAATGTTTGAAAATATTTCTAGCATGATTAGCACACAATGGCATATTTTACTGTGTTGCAAATAGTGCATAAAAGTGTTAAAAATGACACTTCCTGTTGCCAGCAGGTGGCGCTATGACTATAACTGAATATGGGCATGTTGATTTATTTATGACAGGACCCTTGTCAAACGTGTGAAGTTTGGGGCAGATCGGACATTGCTTGCATTAGTTTCAGCAAATTCCTTTTTCACTGCATCACTAGCATGCTTTAGCATTTAGCTAAGTGTTGCTAGCATGTATTGGTATGTTTCTAGCATGTTGCCAGCCTTTTTAACACTTGTTGACACTTTTTAATATGTTCCTAGGAGTCCATAACATGTAACTTCCTGTTACCAGCAAGTGGCGCTATGACTATTACTGAATTTGGTCATGGGTGTTTGTTCAGGACAGAACACCCATCACACATGTGAAGTTTGGGGACAGATTGGACATTGCTTGCCTGATTTACAGCAACTTCCTGTTTCACTGCAATAATATGATGCTTTAGCACTTAGCTAATTGTTGCTAGCATGTATTAGTAGGTTACTAGCATGTTGCCAGCTTATTTAACACTTGTTGGCACTTTTTAATATGTTCCTAGGAGTCCATAACTGTGTTAACCATGTCACTTCCTGTTACCAGCAGGTGGCACTATGACTATAACTGCATTTGGTCTTGGGTGTTTGTTCAGGACAGAACACCCATAACACGTGTGAAGTTTCGGATAGATCGGACATTGCTTGCCTGAGTTACAGCAACTTCCTGTTTCACTGCATTAGTAGCATGCTTTAGCACTTAGCTAAATGTTGCTAGCATGTATTAGCATGCTTATAAAATTTTGCCAGCCTATTTAACCCTTGTTGATGCATTTTATTATTTTGCAAGGAGTCCATAACAGTGTTAAACATGCCACTTCCTGTTGCCAGCACTTCCTGTTACCAGCAGGTGGCGCTATGACTATTACTGAATTTGGTCATGGGTGTTTGTTCAGGACAGAACACCCATCACACGTGTGAAGTTTGGGGACAGATTGGACATTGCTTGCCTGATTTACAGCAACTTCCTGTTTCACTGCAATAATATGATGCTTTAGCACTTAGCTAAATGTTGCTAGCATGTATTAGTAGGTTACTAGCATGTTGCCAGCTTATTTAACACTTGTTGGCACTTTTTAATATGTTCCTAGGAGTCCATGACTGTGTTAACTTGCTTAGTTGGGGACACTTCATCTACGGCGATATCGTTGACTTGATTGCAAATAAATGCACAGACACTATTTAATTGAACAGAGATGACATAACTGAATTCAATAATGAACTGCCTTTAACTATCATTTTTTCATTATTGACACTGTTTTCCTAATGAATGTTGTTCAGTTGCTTTGACGCAATGTATTTTGTTTAAAGCGCTATATAAATAAAGGTGACTTTGACTTTGACTTAACCATGTCACTTCCTGTTACCAGCATGTGGCGCTATGACTATAACTGCATTTGGTCATGGGTGTTTGTTCAGGACAGAACACCCATAACACGTGTGAAGTTTGGGATAGATCGGACATTGCTTGTCTGAGTCACAGCAACTTCCTGTTTCACTGCATTAGTGGCATGCTTTAGCACTTAGCTAAATGTTGCTAGCATGTATTAGCATGCTTATAAAATTTTGCCAGCATATTTAACCCTTGTTGATGCCTTTTATTATTTTGCAAGGAGTCCATAACTGTGTTAACCATGTCACTTCCTGTTACCAGCAGGTGGCGCTATGACTATAACTGAATTTGGTCATGGGTGTTTGTTCAGGACAGAACACCCATCACACGTGTGAGGTTTGGGGTAGATCGGACATTGCTTGCCTGAGTTACAGCAACTTCCTGTTTTGTTGCATTAGTAGCATGCTTTAGCACATAGCTAAATGTTGCTAGCATGTATTAGCATGCTTATAAAATTTTGCCGGCCTATTTAACTCTTGTTGATGCCTTTTATTATTTTGCAAGGAGTCCATAACAGTGTTAAACATGCCACTTCCTGCTACCATTAGGTGGCACTATGAATATAATTAAATATGGGCATGTTGATGTGTTCAGGACAGGACTCTTGTCAAACGTTTGAAGTTTGAGGCAGATCGGACATTGCTTGCATTAGTTACAGCAAATTCCTTTTTCACTGCATCTCTAGCATGCTTTAGCATTTAGCTAAGTGTTGCTAGCATGTATTGGTATGTTTCTAGCATGTTGCCAGCCTATTTTAACACTTGTTGACACCTTTTAATATGTTCCTAGGAGTCCATAACAATGTTAACCATGTAACTTCCTGTTACCAGCAGGTGGTGCTATGACTATTACTGAATTTGGTCATGGGTGTTTGTTCAGGACAGAACACCTATCACACGTGTGGAGTTTGGGGTAGATCGGACATTGCTTGCCTTAGTTACAGCAACTTCCTTTTTCACTGCCTTGGTAGAATGCTTTAACACTTAGCTAAGTGTTGCTAGCATGTATTAGTATGTATCTAGTATGTTGCCAGCCTATTTAACACTTGTTGATGATTATTAATTTGTTCCTAGGAGTCCATAAGAGTGTTAACCTTGTCACTTCCTGTTACCAGCAGGTGGCGCTATGACTATAACTGAATTTGGTCATGGGTGTTTGTTCAGAAAAGAACACATATCACACGTGTGAAGTTTGGGGAAGATTGGACATTGCTTGCCTGAGTTACAGCAACTTCCTTTTTCACTACATTATTAGCATGCTTTAACACTTAGCTAAGTGATGCTAGCATGTTTTAGTATGCTTCTAGAATGTTGCCAGCCTATTAAATACTTATTGTTGCTTTTTATTATTTTGTAAGGAGTCCATAACAGTATTAGACATGCCACTTCCTGTTGCCATTAGGTGGCGCTATGACTAGAATCGAATACGGGCATATTTATGTGTTCTGGGCAGGACTCTCATCAAACTTGTTCAATTTGGGGCAGATTGGACACTGTATGCCTGAATTACAGTAACTTCCTGATTCACTGCAGTAATATGATGCTTTAGCATTTAGCCAAGTCTTGCTAACATGTTTAAGTATGTTTCTAGCATGCTACCAGTGTATTCATCACTTGCTAGCACATTTTAATATGTTGCTAGGACTCCATAACATTGTTACACATGCTAGGAGTCCATAAGAGTGTTACACATGACACTTCATGTTGCCAGTAGATGGCGCTATGACTATAACGGAGTACGGGCATGTTGATGTGTTCAGTACAGGACTCTTGTCAAATGTCTGAAGTTTGCGGCAGATCGGACGTTGCTAGCCTGAGTTACAGCAACTTCCTTATTCAATGCATTAGTTGCATTCTTTGACACTTAGCTAAATGTTGATAGCATGTTTTATTATGTTTCTAGAATTTTGCCAGCCTATTTAACTCTTTTTAACATGTTTTATTTTGTCCCTAGGAGTCCATAACAGTGTTAACATTGTCACTTCCTGTTACCAGCAGGTGGCGCTATGACTATAACTGAATTTGGTCATGGGTGTTTGTTTGGAACAAAACACCTATCACACGTGTGAAGTTTGGGGAAGATCGGACATTGCTTGCCTTAGTTACATTAACTTCCCTTTTCACTGACTTAGTAGAATGCTTTAACACTTAGCTAAGTGTTGCTAGCATGTTTTATTATGTTTCTAGCATGTTGCCAGCCTATTTAACACTTTTTGACACTTTTTAATTTGTTCCTAGGAGTCCATAACAGTGTTAACATTTTCATTTCCTGTTACCAGCAGGTGGCGCTATGACTATGACTGAATTTGGTCATGGGTGTTTGTTTGGAAAAGAACACCTATCACACAAGTGAAGTTCGGGGAAGATCGGACATTGCTTGCCTGAGTTACAGCAACTTCCTTTTTCACTACATTATTAGCATGTTTTAACACTTAGCTAAGTGTTGCTAGCATGTATTAGTATGTATCTAGTATGTTGCCAGCCTATTTAACACTTTTTGACACTTTTTAATATGTTCCTAGGAGTCTGTAATAGTGTTAACCATGTCACTTCCTGTTACCAGCAGGTGGCACTATGACTATAACTGAATTTGGTCATGGGTGTTTGTTCAGAACAGAACACCTATCACACGTGTGAAGTTTGGGGAAGATCGGATATTGCTTGCCTGAGTTACAGCAACTTCCTTTTTCACTGCCTTAGTAGAATGCTTTAACACTTAGCCAACAAAACGGACGAACTGCTTCTGCTCTCTCGGACAAATAAAGATTTCTCCCACTCTGCTGCTCTGTGTTTCACGGAAACTTGGCTGAATGACACCATACCGGACAGCGCGCTCCATCTGCCGGACTTTCAGCTGTTTAGAGCGGATCGCGACGCAGAATCAACGGGGAAATCGCGCGGTGGCGGGACATGCTTTTACATCAATGAACGGTGGTGTACAGATGTAACTGTGTTAAAGAAGACGTGCTGCTCAAATCTCGAAACGCTCTTCATTAACTGCAAGCCGTTCTATTCGCCGCGGGAGTTTCATTCGTTCATTCTGGTTAGTGTTTACATCCCTCCTCAAGCGCACGTGAGCTCAGCTTTACAGAAACTCGCTGAGCAGATCACAGAGACAGAACAACAACACCCAGACTCTGTTTTAATCATTCTTGGGGACTTTAATAAAGCCAATCTCTCCCGTGAACTGCCAAAATACAGACAGCATGTTACTTGTCCCACAAGAGACAGTAATATATTGGATCACTGTTACACAACAATAAAGGATGCATTTCACTCTGTTCCACGAGCAGCTTTGGGACATTCTGATCACCTTCTGGTTCATCTTATACCGACCTACAGGCAGAAACTAAAATCAGCTAAACCTGTATTAAGGACTGTAAAAAGATGGACTAATGAAGCAGAGCAGGATTTACAATCTTGTTTTGACCTCACTGATTGGAGTGTTTTTGAAGCTGCTGCCACCGATCTGGACGAACTCACAGAGACCGTAACATCATATATCAGTTTCTGTGAGGATATGTGTATTCCTACCAAGACTCAACTAAATTACAACAATGACAAACCGTGGTTCACTGCAAAACTCAGACAGCTCCGTCAGGCCAAAGAAGATGCTTACGTGAAGGGGGACAATGTCTTGTATAAACAGGCTAAATACACACTGGAAAAGGAGATCAAAGTGGCAAAGAGGAATTATTCTGAAAAAATAAGGACTCAGTTCACTTCGAACGACTCCGCATCAGTGTGGAAAAGCCTAAAGAAGATCACCAATTACAAGACACCACCCCCCAGCACTGTGGAAAATCAACGACTGGCAGACGATCTGAACGAGTTTTACTGCAGGTTTGAAAGAACACCCATCACCTGCCCTGAACACCTCTCCACACAACCGTTCACGCCAATAACAACTCCTGCAACCAACCCTGAATGCCTTTCCAAACAAACGTTCACACCATTCACAGCTCCTGCAACCAACCCTGAATGCCTCTCCACACAACCGTTCACACCATTAACAGCTCCTGCAACCCATCCTGATCACCTCTCCAATCAACCGCTCTCACCATTCACAACTCCTGCAACCAACCCTGAATGCCTCTCCAAACAACTGTTCACACCACTCACAACTCCTGCAACCCACCCTGAACACCTCTCCAATCAAGCGCTCTCACCATTCACACCTCCTGCATCCCCCCTCTCCCCCACACCTGCAATACAGATCAGCGAGGATGCGGTGCGCCAGGTCTTCAGGAAGCAGAAAAGGAAAAAAGCACCAGGCCCAGATTGTGTTACACCAGCCTGTCTGAAATCCTGTGCTGACCAGCTGGCCCCCATCTTCACAAAGATCTTCAACAGATCGCTGGAGCTGTGCGAAGTCCCTTCATGCTTCAAACGCTCCACCATCATCCCCATCCCAAAGAAATCCAAAATTACAGGACTAAATGACTACAGGCCTGTGGCTCTAACGTCTGTAGTCATGAAGTCATTTGAAAAACTGGTGCTGGCCCACCTGAAGGACATCACTGGACCCTTGCTGGATCCTCTTCAGTTTGCCTACAGAGCAAACAGGTCTGTGGACGATGCAGTAAACATCGGACTGCATTATGTTCTGCAACACCTAGACAGACCGGGGACCTATGTGAGGATCCTGTTTGTGGACTTCAGCTCTGCCTTCAACACGATCATCCCAAACCTCCTCCTGCCCAAACTAACTCAGCTCTCCGTGCCCACCTCCGTCTGTCAGTGGATCAACAGCTTCCTGACAGACAGGCAGCAGCTAGTGAGGCTGGGAAAATACACATCCAGCACCCGTACAATCAGCACCGGAGCTCCCCAGGGCTGTGTTCTCTCCCCACTGCTCTTCTCCCTGTACACTAATGACTGCACATCTAAGGACCCCTCTGTCAAGCTCCTGAAGTTTGCAGATGACACCACACTCATCGGCCTCATTCAGGACGGTGACGAGTCTGCTTACAGACAGGAGGTTAAAGAGCTGGCTGTCTGGTGCAGTCTCAACAACCTGGAGCTTAACACGCTCAAAACAGTGGAGATGGTCGTGGACTTCAGGAGAAACCCCCCTGCACTCCCCCCACTCACCATCATGAACAGCACTGTGACTGCAGTGGAGTCATTCAGGTTCCTGGGCACCACTATCTCTCAGGACCTGAAGTGGGACATTCACATTGACTCCATTGTGAAAAAGGCCCAGCAGAGGTTGTACTTCCTTCGCCAGCTGAGGAAGTTTAACCTGCCACAGGATCTGCTGAAACAGTTCTACTCCACCATCATCGAATCCATCCTCTGCACTTCAGTAACTGTCTGGTTCAGCTCAGCTTCTAAATCGGACCTCAGAAGACTACAGAGGGTAGTCCGGACTGCTGAGCGAATTATCGGTACAACCCTCCCATCTATTCAAGAACTGTACTTATCCAGAGTGAGCAAAAGGGCTGTTAAAATCACTCTGGACCCCTCACATCCAGCACACTCCCTCTTTGAACTGTTGCCATCTGGTCGACGCTACAGAGCACTGAGCACCAGAACGACCAGACACAGGAACAGTTTCTTCCCTCAGGCAATCCATCTTATGAACAGCTGATAATAACTGTGGGACACACTACACTATTTATATTTATATACACTACACTTTTTATCCAACACACATACTTAGCGTACACGTAAATCTTTTGCACATAATATACATGTACATACATGGAACACACTATACTACTTATATTTATATTTATATACACATACATTATTTATCCAACACACATACTTAGCGTACAGTTACAATTTTTCCACATAATATACATGTACATACATAAATGCTCTTTTTAATATACCTGCCATACATTGTCAATTTGTATATTGTCAATCCTTACCCACCTATTTGTATTTTTTTGTATTTTTTATTCCTTATTGTGTTTTTTGTTCTGTCGCTGTTATGTTGTACTGCGGAGCTCTGTCACGAAAACAAATTCCTCGTATGTGTGAACATACCTGGCAATAAAGCTCATTCTGATTCTGATTCTGATTCTTCTTCTAAGTGTTGCTAGCATGTTTTATTATGTTTCTAGCATGTTGCCAGCCTATTTAACACTTTTTGACACTTTTTAACTTGTTCCTAGGAGTCCATAACAGTGTTAACCTGGTCACTTCCTGTTACCAGCAGGTGGCGCTATGACTATAACTGAATTTGGTGATGGGTGTTTGTTCAGAACAGAACACCTATCACACGTGTGAAGTTTGGGGCAGATCGGACATTGCTTGCCTGAGTTACAGCAACTTCCTGTTTCACGGCGAAACATCAAACTTTGTCAGGCCGCCAGGGACACACCCCTTGACGAAAACTCAAAACCTTCGCAATTTAACATCACAAAGGTCTTATGATGACCCTCACCAAATTTTAAGATAATCCGATTAAAACTGTAGGAGGAGTTCGTCAAAGTACGAGGCAGGGAAATGGAAAAAACTGCACAAAAATCATACAGGAAATTCAAAATAACTTACTTCCTGTTGGGTTATGGATTTTTTACCAAGAGACTTTTTTGTAGGTAATGGTGTGTTACATGTGTGTACCGATTTTCATGAATGTACGTGAAACACAGCTCGAGGCGCACTCCGTTGAAATTTAACAGGTGGCGCTATCGAGCCATTTTGCCACACCCACTTCTGAAACCTATATCAGATGTAAATTTTCGCCAGTCCTGATGCGTGTGCAAAGTTTCGTGAGTTTTAGTGCATGTTTAGGCCCTCAAAAATGCGCTTCATTACGGAGAAGAAGAAGAAGAAGAATAAATATAGCTGCAAGCAGCGATGGCGGACTCAAGCCGTCAGTGCAAACGCCACCCCGGTGGCATCGGGAAAACTGTGCCCAGCGGGCATAAGCATTTACAGTAACCCTCTGGCAATCAAGTTTTAAGGGATACGGCAGTTAAAGGGTTAATCCGACCCATCTAGACTTTGAAATCACATACACAGAACAATGTATATAACTTTAATAACACTTTATTTTAATATATATAAAAAATGTATAAGGTGTGCATCGTAGCTGACACCTAAATGAACACATTACAATTGTTTTATGACTGAAAGTCTTTCTCCTCAAATGCTATTGAGCTTCAAATTTGCGTTTGAGCCCATGTGAAAAAGTATCATAATTTACATATGACTTACAGTTTGTTTTAATAAATATCAAGCATTCAATTTAATTGTGCATTATAGCTGTCACCTAAATGAACAATTACAGTTATTTTTATGACTGTAAGTCATTCTCTTCAAATGCTACTGACGTTAGAAAAGTGTATAACAATATCACATGTAACTTTAGAGACGGTCCCTAAATTTGAGACTATCGAATGTCCAATGTCAAGCCAACTTTATGCCTGTTTTTGTTTTGTTTTTTACTTTCTTTATTTTTCTTTTCTCTGTGCCGGATTGCTGATGTCCTTTACATGGGCATAGATGTCCATCCATCAATAATGAACATTCATCCGCAAACATAAGGTGCGAGCGGTCGCGAGCGCGGATGGGTGAATGGCGCATGTTTTTTTTTTTTTGAGCAACTGGGATGGTGCCCCCTCTGGGAGTTGGTGCCCTACGAAGACTGCGTACTCTGCATATAGGGAGTGGCGGTACAATCTGGAGGATATATTCCTCAAACCGTCGTACAAGAGGAGGTGATGCTAGTCCTTCAATAATCTCTCAAAACCTATCTGTTCATAAAGCCTATATATAAAGTCTTAATATAGTATTCCACAATACGTTGTGCTATTCTAATTCAAATACAAAGATGTAACTTTTTATATGGAACTCTATAACTCTTTATATTGAGTGTGTTTTTACTCAATTGGTTCTCTATAGGGCTTATGTTTTTTGGAACAAAGCAGGAATTACGGTCTGTCTGAAATGGGCTCGTGAAGGAATATTGTAACGGGCTCAATTACATTAAGCATGTTCTTAAAACCTACGTTTTCCACAACAGAGTAAGGCGCTTGGTCACTCAGTACGCGCTGAAGGCTCGTTGCAAAATGGCTAATGCGTTTAACAGACCAGAAATAGAAGATCCTCCAAAAATCAACAGGTCTGGTGTTTGGGTGCACTTTGGATTCCCTGTAAGCTATAATGGTGATGATAGAATGAATGGTAAATAGTAAGGTCTCATATCCGCGGTTATAACGTAAATGTAGCCTACCAATCGCCCTGGTGATGTCTTTTGCACTGTTTGAATCCGTTGGAAATGTCTGTCTAAATGCTGCGGGGATAGTTTGTTGCGTGTATGTTTCTCCTTTTTTTCGTCTTTTCCCAGATACTGACACACTAAGGTGATGTCGGCGTAAATGAGTTTACATGTTTCAAGTATTCCCGCGTGTGTTTTTTTTTTTTGTATTCCCGCTGGTGTACCCTAGATGCGACATATCGTTGTTTTTTTTATCCACCACTCTCTTTCCATCACCATTATAGCTTACAGGGAATCCAAAGTGCACCCAAGCACCAGACCTGTTGGTTATTGGAGGATCTTCTATTTCTGGTCTGTTAAACGCATTGGCCATTTTGCAATGAGCATTCAGCGTGTATTACTGAGTGAGCGAGCGCCTGACTGAGTAGCCTAACATAAACATATAAGTTGGTGTTTTTTTTCTTCTTCGGGGGTGTCAGGGGCATTGCCTGTTACGTTGTTTGGGTTATTGGGCTACCTTGTTGAACGCATATCATTATATTTCACAAATTTTTTATTTATTTTCCAAATATAATTAATTAGTCCAACGAACCGTTCGGTATATATATATATATATATATATATATATATATATATATATATATATAATATATATATATATATATATATATATATATATATAAATTGAAGTGTACAGTTTTCTTTTATTGCATCTTCAAATAAATATTTTTGAGTTCTGTGTTTGTTTATTTATTTTTTTCCGATGTCAGTATCAAATGAGTTTGAAATTATTATTTGCAGCACAAATAAGTATTTTTAGATTTTTTTTAAATTCCTGAAACTGTCAGAAAAGGATAAGGCCTAAGAGATTTCTTAAGCTGTAATGAAAACAGCACAATTAGAAACAACAACAAAAAAAATAGCAATTTAAAATACAGTTTTTTCCCCTGGTGATTTAAAAGATGTTTAAGTCTCTCTCTCTCTTTCTCTCTCTCTGTCTGTCTGCCACTCAGCTCATGCCCATCCCCCACTCACACACACACACACACACACACACACTCAGTCAGCACACATACATTCCTCAAACAGAGGGACAGAGTGAGTTGAGATGTCTGACAGTTTTTTAATTTTCTTTTAATCATACAGTGTTGTAAAGTCATGAAACTATGCATATTTCCTCAGAATGATTTGATCTCTGTATGAAAAAATGCTTTTAAGTGTTTGGAAGCTGCAAATTAAAAATACAAGACAATTAATGATTCCCTTTTTACTGTCATTTCAAAAAATCACCACGACAAAACCGTTCAAGCTAACCAAAATCCTTTCGCAATTTAAGTTCCTCAATGTTTTTGCAACATGTAGACAAAGTTTGGTGAGTATAGTTGAACTTTTCCTCTGAGGAGTATACATTAAATAACCATTAAAAATCCATATTCAAATCAAAATAGCCGACTTCCTGTTGGTTGTAGCTGATGACTGTGAATTAGAAAGTTGTCCGTCTTGATAAGAACAATATACGTACCGAGTTTGGTGTCTGTAGCTAAAACTAACCCCCCCCCCACTTTTGACAAAAGGTGGCGCTATAGAGTGCCTTTTCCACGCCCTTTTAAAAGCTTTTTACATTGTCTAGCTATCAATAATACTGATATGTGTTTTGAGTTTCATGTAATTCTGAGGTTGTTATCTGCCTCAAAATCACCATAACAGAATATTCAAGTTTGACACGTTGCCAAGGCAACAATATATAAGATATCAATATCCCCACAACAGATTTACATCGGCCATGTTTTGTCATTATTCTGATGAAGTTTGAAGCAAATCGAGTAAAAATAAGATGCTGAATTCAAAGCATTTTGAAAATGACTCCATTACTGCTGCCAGTTGGTGGCGCTATAACGTTGACTCTTAATAGTCACATATATACGATCGGTATCATACATCGAACAAACCGATGAAGTTTGATCAAACTCAGGCAATGTATGTGGATGTTATTAGGCATTTCCTGTTTCTAATTTTTTGCCCTAATTTCAACGCCGCGCCACGTGCAAACCGTTCGAGATATCAAAAATCCCCTTGCAATTTTTCATCCCCAATGTCTTGAGATCATGTTGACCGAGTTTGGTGGCAATCAAGTAAAAAACCTATGACAAGTATATCAAATTCCAGAGCATGTTTTTTTTAAACAGCCCTGAATAGCTGACTTCCTGTTGGGCAGAGCCTATGACATAGAGCGTGAAAGTTGTTCAGCTCAATGAGATCTATAAGTGTACTGAGTTTCATATAAATATATGCAAGTGTGTGTGAGCTATGGTTCAATATTTCTGACTGTATTCCAGGGGGCGCTGTAGAGCCCCTGTGGCACGCCCGGGTCCCAGTCTCTGCGACGTCCTGATGGCCGCAGGTTCCAATGTGTGTGCCAATTTTCAAGAGTTTTTGAGCATGTTAAGGCCCCCAAAAACCCCTGGAAGGTTTAAAAAAAAATAATAATAATAATAAGAATAATCCTTAGAAGAACAATAGGGCTCTTCGCCCCTTCGGGCTTGAGCCCTAATTAAATCTGCAAGCAGCGATGAACGGGCCCTCGCACCCGGGCTCACCGGCAGCGAGTGGCTTTAGTAAATAGGTGAACGGTGAGAAATATGCATTTAAACTCATAAATATAAGTAAAATATATCAATGTTTATTCCATATATGTTCCAATCTTCCTGTTGCCAGCAGGTGGCGCTATCATTATAATGGAATATTGGCCTTCAGATGTGTTCAGGCCAGGACTCTTATAGAACATGCGGAGTCTGGGGAAGATTGAACATTTTATGCCTGAGTTACAACAACTTCTCTTGCTGTGGCGAGACATCAATTTTTGTCATTTTTGCCATGGACACGCTCTTTAACAAAAACTCAAGATTGCCACAATTTAACATTACACAGGCCTTTAGATTAGACTGACCACAAAAATACATTAATGTCAAAAAATCTCTAGGAGTAGTTTGTCTCAGCGTAAAATATGTCACTTCCTGTTGCCAGCAGGTGGCGCTATGACTATAATTGAATATGGGCATGTAGATCTGTTAAGGGCAGAAGTCTTATCTAATATGCGAAGTTTGGGGCAGATTGGACATTGTATGTCTGAGTTACAGCAACTTCCTTTTTCATGGCGAAACATCGAAATTTGTCAGGCCGCCATGGACACTCCCTTTAACGAAATCTCAAAATCTTCCCAATTTAGCTTCGCAAAGGCCTTTAGATTTAACTGACCAAGTTTGATGTTGATCTGAATAAATCTCTAGGAGGAGTTCGTTAAAGTACAACCCCTGAAAATGCCAAAAACAACACCAATTTTGCAGAGAACATTCTAAATAACTGACTTCCTGTTTGGATTCGGATTTCGTACCAAGAGACTTTTTCGTAGAGATTGGTGTGTTAGATGTGTACCGATTTTTGTACATGTACGTGAAACATAGCTTGAGGCGCACTCCATTGAAAGTGTATATGCACTCAGTTGAAAGTGTATAGGTGGCGCTATCGAGCCATTTTGCCACACCCAATGGAGTATTGGCCTTCAGATCTGTTCAGGCCAGGACCCTTATCACACATGTGAAGTTTGGGCAAGATCGGACATTTTATGCCTGAGTTATAACATCTTTTATTCCCATGGCGACACATCGAACTTCGTCACGGCGCCATGGACACGCCTTTTAACGAAAACTCAAGATCTTCACAACTAAACATCACACAGGTCTTTAGATTAGACTGACCACAAAAATAACATTGATGTCATAAAATTTCTAGGAGTAGTTTGTCGCAGTGTAAAATATTTCACTTCCTGTTGCAAATAGGTGGCGCTATGACTATAACTGAATATTGGCATGTAGATCTGTTCAGGTCAAGAGTCTTATTAAACATGTGAAGTTTGGGGCAGATTGGACATTGTATGTCTGAGTTACAGCAACTTCATTTTTCATGGCGAATCATCGAAATTCGCCAGGCCGCCACGGACACGCCCTTTAACGAAAACTCAAAATCTTTGCAATTTAACATCGCAAAGGCCTGTAGATTAGGCATACCAACTTTGGTGTTGATCTGAATGAATCTCTAGGAGGAGTTCGTTAAAATACAACGCATGGAAATGACAAAAATGACAAAATTTGCTCATAAAATCAAAAATAACCGACTTCCTGTTGGGTTCGGATTTTGCTCCAAGAGACTTTTTTGTAGGTATTGGAGAGATACATGTATATACCGATTTTCATACATGTACGTGAAACGTAGCTCGAGGCGCACATTGTTGAATGTGTATAGGTGGCGCTGTCGAGCCATTTTGCCACACCCACTTCTGAAACCCATATCAGGCGTAAATTTTCGCCAGTTCTGAGGTGTGTGCAAAGTTTCATGACTTTTCAAGCATGTTTAGGCTCTCAAAAATGCGATTCATTTTGGAGAATAATAATAATAATAATAATTAAAGCTGCAAGCAGCGATGAACGGGCCCTCGCACCCGGGCTCACCGGCAGCGAGTGCCTTTAGTAAATAGGTGAACGGTGAGAAATATGCATTTAAACTCATAAATATAAGTGGAATATATCAAAGTTTATTCCATATATGTGCCAATCTTTCTGTTGCCAGCAGGTGGTGCTATCATTATAATGGAATATTGGCCTTCAGATGTGTTCAGGCCAGGACTCTTATCGAACATGCAGAGTCTGGGGAAGATTGAACATTTTATGCCTGAGTTACAACAATTTCTCTTGCTGTGGCGAGACATCAAATTTTGTCATGGCGCCATGGACACGCCCTTTAACAAAAACTGAAGATCTCCACAATTTAACATTGCACAGGCCTTTAGATTAGACTGACCACAAAAAAATACATTAATGTCAAAAGATTTCTAGGAGTAGTTTGTTGCAGCGTAAAACATGTCACTTCCTGTTGCCAGCAGGTGGCGCTATGGCTATAACTGAATGTGGGCATGTAGATCTGTTAAGGGCAGAAGTCTTATCTACCATGTGAAGTTTGGGGCAGATTGGACATTGTATGTCTGAGTTACAGCAACTTCCTTTTTCATGGCGAAACATCGAAATTTGTCAGGCCGCCACGGACACGCCCTTTAACAAAACCTCAAGATCTTCGCAATTTAACATCGCAAAGGCCTTTAGATTTAACTGACCAAGTTTGGTGTTGATCTGAATAAATCTCTAGGAGGAGTTTGTTAAAGTACAACCCCTGAAAATGGCAAAAACAACGCCAATTTAGCAGAGAAAATTCAAAATAACCGACTTCCTGTTGGGATTCGGATTTCGTACCAAGAGACTTTTTTTTAGGTATTGGTGTGTTACATGTGTGTATCGATTTTTGTACATGTACGTGAAACATAGCTTGAGCCGCACTCCGTTGAAAGTGTATATGCACTCAGTTGAAAGTGTATAGGTGGCACTATCGAGCCATTTTGCCACACCCAATGGAATGTTGCTTTGAGATCTGTTCAGGCCAGGACCCTTATCACACATGTGAAGTTTGGGCAAGATCGGACATTTTATGCCTGAGTTATAACATCTTTTATTCCCATGGTGACACATCGAACTTCGTCATGGCGCCATGGACACGCCTTTTAACGAAAACTCAAGATCTTCACAACTAAACATCACACAGGTCTTTAGATTAGACTGACCACAAAAATAACATTGATGTCATAAAAATTCTAGGAGTAGTTTGTCGCAGTGTAAAATATTTCACTTCCTATTGCCAATAGGTGGCGCTATGACTATAACTGAATATGGGCATGTAGATCTGTTAAGGGCAGAAGTCTTATCTAACATGTGAAGTTTGGGGCAGATTGGACATTGTATGTCTGAGTTACGGCAACTTCCTTTTTCATGGCGAAACATCGAAATTTGTCAGGCCGCCATGGACACGCCCTTTAACGAAACCTCAAGATCTTCGCAATTTAACATCGCAAAGGCCTTTAGATTTAACTGACCAAGTTTGGTGTTGATCTGAGTAAATCTCTAGGAGGAGTTCGTTAAAGTACAACCCCTGAAAATGGCAAAAACAACGCCAATTTAGCAGAGAAAATTCAAAATAACCGACTTCCTGTTGGGATTCGGATTTCGTACCAAGAGACTTTTTTTTAGGTATTGGTGTGTTACATGTGTGTATCGATTTTTGTACATGTACGTGAAACATAGCTTGAGCCGCACTCCGTTGAAAGTGTATATGCACTCAGTTGAAAGTGTATAGGTGGCACTATCGAGCCATTTTGCCACACCCAATGGAATGTTGCTTTGAGATCTGTTCAGGCCAGGACCCTTATCACACATGTGAAGTTTGGGCAAGATCGGACATTTTATGCCTGAGTTATAACATCTTTTATTCCCATGGTGACACATCGAACTTCGTCATGGCGCCATGGACACGCCTTTTAACGAAAACTCAAGATCTTCACAACTAAACATCACACAGGTCTTTAGATTAGACTGACCACAAAAATAACATTGATGTCATAAAAATTCTAGGAGTAGTTTGTCGCAGTGTAAAATATTTCACTTCCTATTGCCAATAGGTGGCGCTATGACTATAACTGAATATGGGCATGTAGATCTGTTAAGGGCAGAAGTCTTATCTAACATGTGAAGTTTGGGGCAGATTGGACATTGTATGTCTGAGTTACGGCAACTTCCTTTTTCATGGCGAAACATCGAAATTTGTCAGGCCGCCATGGACACGCCCTTTAACGAAACCTCAAGATCTTCGCAATTTAACATCGCAAAGGCCTTTAGATTTAACTGACCAAGTTTGGTGTTGATCTGAGTAAATCTCTAGGAGGAGTTCGTTAAAGTACAACCCCTGAAAATGGCAAAAACAACGCCAATTTTGCAGAGAAAAATTCAAAATAACCGACTTCCTGTTGGGATTCGGATCGCGTACCAAGAGACTTTTTTGTAGGTATTGGTGTGTTACATGTGTGTACCGATTTTTGTACATGTACGTGAAACGGAGCTCGAGGCGCGCTATGTTGAAAGTGTATAGGTGGCACTATTTCAGCCATTTTGCCACAACCGATGGAATATTGGCCTACAGATGTGTTCAGGCCAGGATTCTTATCACACATGTGAAGTTTGGGGAAGATCTGACATTTTATGCTTGAGTTATAAAATCTTTTATTCCCATGGCGAGACATCGAACTTCGTCACGGCACCATGGACACACCTTTTAACGAAAACTCAAGATCTTCACATCTTAACATCGCACAGGCCTTTAGATTAGACTGACCACAAAAAAGACATTGATGTCATAAAGTTTCTAGGAGTAGCTAGTCGCAGTGTAAAATATGTCACTTCCTGTTGCCAATAGGTGGCGCTATGACTATAACTGAATATGGGCATGTCAATCTGTTCAAGTTCGGAGTATCATCAAACATGTGAAGTTTGGGGCAGATTGGACATTGTATGTCTGAGTTATAGCAACTTTATTTTTCATGGCGAATCATCGAAATTCGCCAGGCCGCCACGGACACACCCTTCAACGAAAACTCAAGATCTTCGCAATTTAACATCGCAAAGGCCTTTAAATTAAGCATACCAAATTTGGTGTTGATTTGAAGAAATCTCTAGGAGGAGTTCGTTAAAATACAACACATGGAAATGACCAAAATTACACAAAATTTGCTCATAATATTAAAAATAACCGACTTCCTGTTGGGTTTAGAATTTTGCTCAAAGAGTCTTTTTTGTAGGTATTGGTGTGTTACATATGTGTGCCAATTTTCGTGCATGTACGTGAAACATAGCTGGAAGGCTGTTGATTTTCTTAGTATAGGTGGCGCTGTCGAGCCATTTTGCCACACCCTCTTCTGAATCCTATATCAGACGAAAATTTTCACCAGGTTTGACGCGTGTGCAAAGTTTCATGACTTTTTGAGCATGTTTAAGCCCTCAAAAATGCGATTCATTCGGGAGAAGAAGAAGAAGAAGAAGAAGAAGAATAATTAAAGCTGCAAGCAGCGATGAACCGGCCCTCGCACCCGGGCTCACCGGCAGCGAGTGGCTTTAGTAAATAGGTGAACGGTGAGAAATATGCATTTAAACTCATAAATATAAGTAGAATATATCAATGTTTATTCCATATATGTTCCAATCTTCCTGTTGCCAGCAGGTGGCGGTATCATTATAATGGAATATTGGCCTTCAGATGTGTTCAGGGCTGCACTCTTATCGAACATGTGAAGTTTGGGGAAGATCAAACATTTTATGCCTGAGTTACAACAACTTCTCTTGCTGTGGCGAGACATCAAATTTTGTCATTTTTGCCATGGACACGATCTTTAACAAAAACTCAAGATTGCCACAATTTAACACTACACAGGCCTTTAGATTAGACTGACCACAAAAATACATTAATGTCAAACAATCTCTAGGAGTAGTTTATCTCAGCGTAAAATATGTCACTTCCTGTTGCCAGCAGGTGGCGCTATGACTATAATTGAATATGGGCATGTAGATCTGTTAAGGGCAGAAGTCTTATCTAACATGCAAAGTTTGGGGCAGATTGGACATTGTATGTCTGAGTTACAGCAACTTCCTTTTTCATGAAGAAACATCGAAATTTGTCAGGCCGCCATGGACACTCTCTTTAACGAAATCTCAAGATCTTCCCAATTTAACATCGCAAAGGCCTTTAGATTTAAATGACCAAGTTTGATGCTGATCTGTATAAATCTCTAGGAGGAGTTCGTTAAAGTACAACCCCTGAAAATGCCAAAAACAACACCAATTTTGCAGAGAACATTCTAAATAACTGACTTCCTGTTTGGATTCGGATTTCGTACCAAGAGACTTTTTCGTAGATATTGGTGTGTTACATGTGTGTACCGATTTTTGTACATGTACGTGAAACATAGCTTGAGGCGCACTCCATTGAAAGTGTATATGCACTCAGTTGAAAGTGTATAGGTGGCGCTATCGAGCCATTTTGCCACACCCAATGGAATATTGGCCTTCAGATCTGTTCAGGCCAGGACCCTTATCACACATGTGAAGTTTGGGCAAGATCGGACATTTTATGCCTGAGTTATAACATCTTTTATTCCCATGGCGACACATCAAACTTCGTCACGGCGCCATGGACACGCCTTTTAACGAAAACTCAAGATCTTCACAACTAAACATCACACATGTCTTTAGATTAGACTGACCACAAAAATAACATTGATGTCATAAAATTTCTAGGAGTAGTTTGTCGCAGTGTAAAATATTTCACTTCCTGTTGCCAATAGGTGGCGCTATGACTATAACTGATTATTGGCATGTAGATCTGTTCAGGTCAAAAATCTTATCCAACATGTGAAGTTTGGGGCAGATTGGACATTGTATGTCTGAGTTACAGCAACTTCCTTTTTCATGGCGAAACATCGAAATTTGTCAGGCCACCATGGACACGCCCTTTAACGAAACCTCAAGTCCTTCGCAATTTAACATCGCAAATGGCTTAAGATTACACAGACCAAGTTTGGTGTTCATCTGAATAAATCTCTAGGAGGAGTTCGTTAAAATACAACCCCTGAAAATGGCAAAAACAACACCAATTTTGCAGTGAAAATTCAAAATAACCGACTTCCTGTTGGGATTAGGATTTCGTGCCAAGAGACTTTTTTGTAGGTATTGGTGTGTTACATGTGTGTACCAATTTTTGTACATGTACGTGAAACATAGCTCGAGGTGCACTCCGTTGAAAGTGTATAGGTGGCGCTATCGAGCCATTTTGCCACACCCGATGGAATATTGGCCTTCAGATCTGTTCAGGCCAGGACTTTTTCACACATGTGAAGTTTGGGGAAGATCGGACATTTTATGCCTGAGTTATAACATCTTTTATTCCCATGGCGAGACTTTGAATTTTGTTACGGCACCATGGACACGCCCCTTAACGAAAACTCAAGATCTTCACAATTTAACATTGCACAGGCCTTTAGATTATACTGACCATAAAAAAGACATTGATGTCAAAACATTTCTAGGAGTAGTCTGTCAAAGTGTAAAATATGTCACTTCCTGTTGCCTATAGGTGGCGCTATGACTATAACTGAATATGGGCATGTAAATATGTTCAGGTCAGGAGTCTTATTAAACATGTGAAGTTTTGGGCACATTGGACATTGTATGTCTGAGTTATAGCAACTTCATTTTTCATGGCGAATCATCGAAATTCGCCAGGCCGCCACGGACACGCCCTTTAACGAAAACTCAAAATCTTCGCAATTTAACATCGCAAAGGCCTTTAGATTAGGCATACCAAATTTGGTGTTGATCTGAATAAGTTTCTAGGAGGAGTTCGTTAAAATACAACTCATGGAAATGGCAAAAATGACACAAAATTTGCTCATAATATTAAAAATAACTGACTTCCTGTTGGGTTTAGAATTTTGCTCTAAGAGACTTTTTTGTAGGTATTGGAGAGTTACATGTGTGTACCGATTTTCATACATGTACGTGAAACATAGCTCGAGGCGCACACCGTTGAACATGTATAGGTGGCGCTGTCGAGCCATTTTGCCACACCCACTTCTGAAACCCATATCAGATGTACATTTTCGCCGGTTCTGAGGTGTGTGCAAAGTTTCATGACTTTTTGAGTATGTTTAGGCCCTCAAAAATGCGATTCATCCTGGAGAATAATAATAATAATAATAATAATAATAATAATAATAATAATAATAATAATAATAATAATTAAAGCTGCAAGCAGCGATGAACGGGCCCTCGCACCCGGGCTCACCGGCAGCGAGTGGCTCTAGTAAATAGGTGAACGGTGAGAAATATGCGTTTAAACTCATAAATATAAGTAGAATATATCAATGTTTATTCCATATATGTGCAAATCTTCCTGTTGCCAGCAGGTGGCGCTATAACTATAATGGAATATTGGCCTTCAGATGTGTTCAGGGCTGCACTCTTATCGAACATGTGAAGTTTGGGGAAGATCAAACATTTTATGCCCGGGTTACAACAACTTCTCTTGCTGTGGCGAGACATCAAATTTTGTCATTTTTGCCATGGACACGCTCTTTAACAAAAACTCAAGATTGCCACAATTTAACAGTACACAGGCCTTTAGATTAGACTGACCACAAAAATACATTAATGTCAAAAAATCTCTAGGAGTAGTTTGTCTCAGCGTAAAATATGTCAATTCCTGTTGCCAGCAGGTGGCGCTATGACTATAATTGAATATGGGCATGTAGATCTGTTAAGGGCAGAAGTCTTATCTAACATTCAAAGTTTGGGGCAGATTGGACATTGTATGTCTGAGTTACAGCAACTTCCTTTTTCATGGCGAAACATCGAAATTTGTCAGGCCGCCATGGACACTCCCTTTAACGAAACCTCAAGATCTTCCCAATTTAACTTCGCAAATGCCTTTAGATTTAACTGACCAAGTTTGATGTTGATCTCAATAAATCTCTAGGAGGAGTTCGTTAAAGTACAACCCCTGAAAATGCCAAAAACAACACCAATTTTGCAGAGAAAATTCTAAATAACTGACTTCCTGTTTGGATTCGGATTTTGTACCAAGAGACTTTTTCGTAGATATTGGTGTGTTACATGTGTGTACCGATTTTTGTACATGTACGTGAAACATAGCTTGAGGCGCACTCCGTTAAAAGTGTATATGCACTCTGTTGAAAATGTATAGGTGGCGCTATCGAGCCATTTTGCCACACCCAATGGAATATTGGCCTTCAGATCTGTTCAGGCCAGGACCCTTATCACACATGTGAAGTTTGGGCAAGATCGGACATTTTATGCCTGAGTTATAACATCTTTTATTCCCATGGCGACACATCAAACTTCGTCACGGCGCCATGGACACGCCTTTTAACGAAAACTCAAGATCTTCACAACTAAACATCACACAGGTCTTTAGATTAGACTGACCACAAAAATAACATTGATGTCATAAAATTTCTAGGAGTAGTTTGTCGCAGTGTAAAATATGCCACTTCCTGTTGCCTATAGGTGGCGCTATGACTATAACTGAATATGGGCATGTCAATCTGTTCAGGTCAAGAGTCTTATCCAACATGTGAAGTTTGGGGCAGATTGGACATTGTATGTCTGAGTTACAGCAACTTCCTTTTTCATGGCGAAACATCGAAATTTGTCAGGCCGCCATGGACACGCCCTTTAACGAAACCTCAAGATCTTCGCAATTTAACATCGCAAAGGCCTTTAGATTTAACTGACCAAGTTTGGTGTTGATCTGAATAAATCTCTAGGAGGAGTTCGTTAAAGTACAACCCCTGAAAATGGCAAAAACAACGCCAATTTTGCAGAGAAAATTCTAAATAACCGACTTCCTGTTGGAATTCGGATTTCGTACCAAGAGACTTTTTTGTAGGTATTGGTGTGTTACATGTGTGTACCGATTTTTGTACATGTACGTGAAACGGAGCTCCGAGGCGCGCTATGTTGAAAGTGTATAGGTGGCGCTATCGAGCCATTTTGCCACACCCGATGGAATATTGGCCTACAGATGTGTTCAGGCCAGGACTCTTATCACACATGTGAAGTTTGGGGAAGATCGGACATTTTATGCCTGAGTTATAACATCTTTTATTCCCATGGCAAGACATCGAACTTCGTCACGGCGCCATGGACACGCCTTTTAACGAAAACTCAAGATCTTCACAACTTAACATCGAACAGGCCTTTAGATTAGACTGACCACAAAAAAGAAATTGATGTCATAAAATTTCTAGGAGTAGTTAGTCGCAGTGTAAAATATGTCACTTCCTGTTGCCAATAGGTGGCGCTATGACTATAACTGAATATGGGCATGTCAATCTGTTCAGGTTCGGAGTCTCATCAAACATGTGAAGTTTGGGGCAGATTGGACATTGTATGTCTGAGTTATAGCAACTTCATTTTTCATGGCGAAATTCGCCAGGCCGCCACGGACACGCCCTTCAACGAAAACTCAAGATCTTCGCAATTTAACATCGCAAAAGCCTTTAGATTAGGCATACCAAATTTGGTGTTGATTTGAAGAAATCTATAGGAGGAGTTTGTTAAAATACAACACATGGAAATTACCAAAATTACACAAAATTTGCTCATAATATTAAAAATAACCGACTTCCTGTTGGGTTTAGAATTTTGCTCCAAGAGTCTTTTTTGTAGGTATTGGTGTGTTACATATGTGTGCCAATTTTCGTGCATGTACGTGAAACATAGCTGGAAGGCTGTTGATTTTCTTAGTATAGGTGGCGCTGTCGAGCCATTTTGCCACACCCTCTTCTGAATCCTATATCAGATGAAAATTTTCACCAGGTTTGACGCGTGTGCAAAGTTTCATGACTTATTGAGCATGTTTAAGCCCTCAAAAATGTGATTCATTCGGGAGAAGAAGAAGAAGAAGAAGAATTAAAGCTGCAAGCAGCGATGAAAGCGCCCTGGCACTCGGGCTCACCACCACCCGGTGCCCATAGGAGGAACAGTGAACGTTGGGCCATATGCTTATAAAATAGTAAATATTTGTGCCACATTTCCTGCTGCCAACAGGTGGCGCTATGATTATAACAGAATATTGACATGTAAATTTCTTCAGGCCAGGACTCTTACCAAACATGCAAAGTTTCGGGCAGATCAGACAAGTCATGTTTAAGTTAGTATAAAATAATTCATTTCCTGTTGCCAGCAGGCGGCGCTATACTTAGAATTGAATATTGGCCTTTAGTTGTGTTCAGGCCAGTACTCTTATAAAACATGTGATGTTTGGGTAAGATGGGGAATTGTATGCATGAGTTACAACATCTTCCTGTTTTATAGTATTAATAGCATCGTTTTGCACATACTAAGTGTTCCTAGAATGTTAGAAAATATTTCTAGCATGATTAGCACACAATGGCATATTTTACTGTGTTGCAAATAGTGCATAAAAGTGTTAAAAATGACACTTCCTGTTGCCAGCAGGTGGCGCTATGACTATAACCGAATATGGGCATGTTGATTTATTTATGACAGGACCCTTGTCAAACGTGTGAAGTTTGGGGCAGATCGGACATTGCTTGCCTGAGATACAGCATCTTCCTTTTTCACTGCATTAGTAGCATGCTTTAGCACTTAGCTAAGTGTTGTTAGCATGTTTTAGTATGCTTCTAGAAGGTTGCCAGCATATTTAATAGTCAGTAGTAAGCAGTTTATAAATACAGCTATAAATAGCTTGTTCTTGGTTTATAAGCACATTTATTAAAAAGGAGAGTAAAGGGTTCGTTATCTACCTATGAAAAATAAAAAAATTAAAATAAACAAACAACAACACAGATTGATACAGAACTCAGAAATTTTATTGTGGATTTATGATAAAATCAGCCTGTAAATGAATTCATACTTCTCCAAGAAGACACAAGTAGTTCACACCAAACTTTTTCAACATGATGCCAATATACTGAAGATGTTAAATTGCGAATGGGTTTAGGATACCTTAAATGGTGTAGCCATAGCGATTTATTAAAGTAACATAAAACAATACAATAGTTATTTTACTATATCTTTAAAATTTTTAATTCTAACTCTTCATATTTTTTATATACGTAGAAGTCATCATTTGAAGGAAGCACAGTAAGTTTCATAGCTTTATCATGTTCAGGAGCCATCATAAAAAATTAAAACTATCATAACTTATAAATCAAGCTTGCAATTCTTAGTACCAATAATGGCCACCAGATGGAGCTATAGGATTACTTTTATATAATTATTGTAGAAACTAGTATGATTTAAATCATTTATAGAAATCTTTCAAAGAAAAATAATATGTATTTTACTGATGAAATGACCCTCACTTAATTAGAATAACATGCTGAAGTATTGTGAAATGCTGTATATTAAGAATAGTTCTTTATAGGCTTTATGGACAGATAAGTTTTGAGTGGCTCTTGAAGGATCAGCACCACATCCACTTTTACCACTGTTTAAAGAATTTATCTTACAGAACAGGTGCGAATGAATTTTGGATAGCTTGAATGGTTTTGTAGTGGTAATTTTTTGAAATAACAGTAAAAAAGGAACCATTAAATGTCTTTAATTTTTTTAAGGTGCAGCTTCTAAACGCTTCAAAAAAATGTACACATAGAAGACAAGTCATTCTGAGGAAATATGCATAGTTTCATGACTATACAACACTATATGGATGATAGAAAATTAAAAAACTATCATACATCTGATGTCACTCTGTCCCTCTGTTACTGTGGGTAATGTGTGTGTGTGTGTGTGTGTGTGTGTGTGTGTGTGTGTGTGTGTGTGTGTGTGTGTGTGTGTGTGAGAGAGAGAGAGACAGAGAGAAACATCTCAGAGTTAACATCTCTTTAATCACCAGCAGGAAAAAAATCTGTAATTTTGTGTTGTTGTTGTTATTGTTGTTGTTTTCATCATTACAGCTTAAGAAATATCTTAGGCCTCATCATTTTCTTATTGTTCCCCTAAGGATTATTCTTATTAGGGCTCAAGCCTGGAGGGCGAGAGCCCTATTGTTTTCCTTAGGATTATTAGGGCCCGAGCAATGATGGTGTGAGGACACTCTTGGAATTGCTCCGTTTATTATTATTATTATTATTATTATTATTATTATTATTATTATTATTATTATTATTATTATTATTATTATTATTAGGGCCCGAGCACCGATGGTGTGAGGACCCTCTTGGATTTGCACCGTTTATTATTATTATTATTATTATTATTAGGGCCCGAGCACCGATGGTGTGAGGACCCTCATGGAATTGCTCCGTTTATTATTATTATTATTATTATTATTATTATTATTATTCTTCTCTAAGATGAATCGCATTTTTGGGAGCCTAAACATGGTTGAAAAGTCATGAAACTTTGCACACACCTCAGAACTGGCGAAAATTTACGTCTGATATGGGTTTCAGAAGTGGGTGTGGCAAAATGGCTCGACAGCGCCACCTATACACGTTCAACGGTGTGCGCCTCGAGCTACGTTTCACGTACATGTATGAAAATTGGTATACACATGTATCTCTCCAATACCTACAAAAAAGTCTCTTGGAGCAAAATCCGAAACCCAACAGGAAGTCGGTTATTTTTAATTTTATGAGCAAATTTTGTGTCATTTTTGTCATTTCCATGCGTTGTATTTTAACGAACTCCTCCTAGAGATTAATTCAGATCAACACCAAAGTTGGTATGCCTAATCTAAAGGCCTTTGCGATGTTAAATTGCGAAGATTTTGAGTTTTCGTTAAAGGGCGTGTCCGTGGCGGCCTGGCGAATTTTGATGATTCGCCATGAAAAATGAAGTTGCTATAACTCAGACATACAATGTCCAATCTGCCCCAAACTTCACATGTTTGATGAGACTCCGAGCCTCAACAGATTGACATGCCCATATTCAGTTATAGTCATAGCGCCACCTATTGGCAACAGGAAGTGACATATTTTACACTGCGACTAACTACTCCTAGAAATTTTATGACATCAATGTCTTTTTTGTGGTCAGTCTAATCTAAAGGCCTGTGCGATGTTAAGTTGTGAAGATCTTGAGTTTTCGTTAAGGGGCGTGTCCATGGCGCCGTGACAAAATTCAAAGTCCCGCCATGGGAATAAAAGATGTTATAACTCAGGCATAAAATGTCCGATCTTCCCCAAACTTCACATGTTTGATAAAATTCCTGGCCTGAACAGATCTGAAAGCCAATATTCCATCGGGTGTGGCAAAATGGCTCGATAGCGCCACCTATACACTTTCAACGGAGTGCGCCTCG
This sequence comes from Carassius carassius, assembly GCF_963082965.1. Lineage (NCBI taxonomy): Eukaryota > Metazoa > Chordata > Actinopteri > Cypriniformes > Cyprinidae > Carassius > Carassius carassius. The sequence continues at coordinate 26,791,847 of NC_081800.1, forward strand.
ATCTATGTTTCACGTACATGTACAAAAATTGGTACACACATGTAACACACCAATACCTACAAAAAAGTCTCTTGGTACAAAATCCTAATCCCAACAGGAAGTCGATTATTTTGAATTTTCCCTGCAAAATTGGTGTTGTTTTTGCCATTTTCAGGGGTTGTACTTTAACGAACTCCTCCTAGAGATTTATTCAGATGAACACCAAACTTGGTCAGTGTAATCTAAAGCCCTTTGCGATGTTAAATTGCGAAGGACTTGAGGTTTCGTTAAAGGGCGTGTCCATGGCGGCCTGACAAATTTCGATGTTTCGCCATGAAAAAGGAAGTTGCTGTAACTCAGACATACAATGTCCAATCTGCCCCAAACTTCACATGTTGGATAAGACTCTTGACCTGAACAGATCTACATGCCAATATTCAGTTATAGTCATAGCGCCACCTATTGGCAACAGGAAGTGAAATATTTTACACTGCGACAAACTACTCCTAGAAATTTTATGACATCGATGTTATTTTTGTGGTCAGTCTAATCTAAAGACCTGTGTGATGTTTAGTTGTGAAGATCTTGAGTTTTCGTTAAAAGGCGTGTCCATGGCGCCGTGACGAAGTTTGATGTGTCGCCATGGGAATAAAAGATGTTATAACTCAGGCATAAAATGTCCGATCTTGCCCAAACTTCACATGTGTGATAAGGGTCCTGGCCTGAACAGATCTGAAGGCCAATATTCCATTGGGTGTGGCAAAATGGCTAGATAGCGCCACCTATACACTTTCAACTGAGTGCATATACACTTTCAACGGAGTGCGCCTCAAGCTATGTTTCACGTACATGTACAAAAATCGGTACACACATGTAACACACCAATATCTACGAAAAAGTCTCTTGGTACGAAATCCGAATCCAAACAGGAAGTCAGTTATTTAGAATGTTCTCTGCAAAATCGGTGTTGTTTTTGGCATTTTCAGGGGTTGTACTTTAACGAACTCCTCCTAGAGATTTATTCAGATCAACATCAAACTTGGTCAGTTAAATCTAAAGGCCTTTGCGAAGTTAAATTGGGAAGATCTTGAGATTTCGTTAAAGGGAGTGTCCATAGCAGCCTGACAAATTTTGATGTTTCGCCATGAAAAAGGAAGTTGCTGTAACTCAGACATACAATGTCCAATCTGCCCCAAACTTCGCATGTTAGATAAGACTTCTGCCCTTAACAGATCTACACGCCCATATTCAATTATAGTCATAGTGCCACCTGCTGGCAACAGGAAGTGACATATTTTACGCTGAGACAAACTACTCCTAGAGATATTTTGACATTAATGTATTTTTGTGGTCAGTCTAATCTAAAGGCCTGTGTAATGTTAAATTGTGGCAATCTTGAGTTTTTGTTAAAGAGCGTGTCAATGGCAAAAATGACAAAATTTGATGTCTCGCCACAGCAAGAGAAGTTGTTGTAACTCAGGCATAAAAAGTTTGATCTTCCCCAAACTTCACATGTTCGATAAGAGTGCAGCCCTGAACACATCTGAAGGCCAATATTCCATTATAATGATAGCGCCACCTGCTGGCAACAGAAAGATTGGCACATATATAGAATAAACTTTGATATATTCCACTTATATTTATGAGTTTAAATGCATATTTCTCACCGTTCACCTATTTACTAAAGCCACTCGCTGCCGGTGAGCCCGGGTGCGAGGGCCCGTTCATCACTGCTTGCAGCTTTAATTATTATTATTATTCTTCTTCTCTACGATGACTCGCATTTTTGAGAGCCTAAACATGCTCGAAAAGTCATGAAACTTTGCACACACCTCAGAACTGGCGAAAATTTACGTCTGATATGGGTTTCAGAAGTGGGTGTGGCAAAATGGCTCGACAGCGCCACCTATACACATTCAACGGTGTGCGCCTCGAGCTACGTTTCACGTACATGTATGAAAATTAGTATACACATGTATCTCTCCAATACCTACAAAAAAGTCTCTTGGAGCAAAATCCGAAACCCAACAGGAAGTCGGTTATTTTTAATTTTATGAGCAAATTTTGTGTCATTTTTGTCATTTCCATGCGTTGTATTTTAACGAACTCCTCCTAGAGATTTATTCAGATGAACACCAAACTTGGTCAGTGTAATCTAAAGCCATTTGCGATGTTAAATTGCGAAGGACTTGAGGTTTCGTTAAAGGGCGTGTCCATGGCGGCCTGACAAATTTCGATGTTGCGCCATGAAAAAGGAAGTTGCTGTAACTCAGACATACAATGTCTAATCTGCGCCAAACTTCACATGTTGGATAAGACTCTTGACCTGAACAGATCTACATGCCAATATTCAGTTATAGTCATAGCGCCACCTATTGGCTACAGGAAGTTTCACGTACATGAACAAAAATCGGTACACACATGTAACACACCAATATCTACGAAAAAGTCTCTTGGTACGAAATCCGAATCCAAACAGGAAGTCAGTTATTTAGAATGTTCTCTGCAAAATTGGTGTTGTTTTTGGCATTTTCAGGGGTTGTACTTTAACAAACTCCTCCTAGAGATTTATTCAGATCAACATCAAACTTGGTCAGTTGAATCTAAAGGCCTTTGCGAAGTTAAATTGGGAAGATCTTGAGATTTCGTTAAAGGGCGTGTCCATGGCGGCCTGACAAATTTCAATGTTTTGCCATGAAAAAGGAAGTTGCTGTAACTCAGAAATACAATGGCCAATTTGCCCCAAACTTTGCATGTTAGATAAGACTTCTGCCCTTAACAGATCTACATGCCCATATTCAATTATAGTCATAGTGCCACCTGCTGGCAACAGGAAGTGACATTTTTTACGCTGAGACAAACTACTCCTAGAGATTTTTTGACATTAATGTATTTTGTGGTCAGTCTAATCCAGGGGTTGGCAACCTACGGCACGCGTGCCAACAGTGGCACGCAGAGGGATAATCGCTGGCACGCAAGCAATAAGGAAAACTGTATAATGACGTACAGTTTGATGTAATAACTTCTCATAGTCACACAGCCTGTTAGGAGCAACAAATACTATTAAAGTGTGAGAATTAACTTGCATGGATGCACGTGCAAACACTGCACATACTAGGTGCTTCAGATCAAAGCCTCGGTCTAACAGCACTCGTCAATGTCAAAATGACTGAGATGGCCAATCAGATCAAAGTAGGCGGGGTTTACTGTTCACAGAAGCAGAGCGCGAAGCGTCAGTTTAACGTTAAAGAGAGTGAGGTAAGATGAAGCTGCAAATCAATTAACATTAGTCAACTTTTAATAATACGTTTTACCATAGAAATGTTAAATGACCTAAAGCTATATCCAGTGATGTAAAATTTTCTGAAATATGTCCATTTTGAGAGAAAGAAAGTGGGGGGGGGGGTAAATTGTCTCTCTGCAGACAATGAAGCGATTTTGCCCCTTTGTTGTTGAGAAATATAATGTAGCGATTCAGTATCGATTAATAAAAGTAGCGTGACAACACTCTGAATGCTACTTTTTGCACAGCACGATCTCAGATCTCTGTGTGCGAGTGGTGTGTGTTGTGTGTGTGTCTGTGTGTGCACGTTCATCAATTAAAGCAGTGCATTAACGTTGATTAAACGTTAAAAAAACGTTTTTTTTTTATCGTATAATAAAAAATTGTGTATGTACCGTTTAAATACACAATTATATCGGGGTGTGTGTGGGGGGGGGGCTGTGTTGGCACAGTGGTTAACCATAAAAATAAAAAATGGCACGTCATGCCGAAAAGGTTGCTGATCCCTGGTCTAATCTAAAGGCCTGTGTAATGTTAAATTGTGGCAATCTTGAGTTTTTGTTAAAGAGCGTGTCCATGGCAAAAATGACAAAATTTGATGTCTCGCCACAGCAAGAGAAGTTGTTGTAACTCAGGCATAAAATGTTTGATCTTCCCCAAACTTCACATGTTCGATAAGAGTGCAGCCCTGAACACATCTGAAGGCCAATATTCCATTATAATGATAGCGCCACCTTCTGGCAACAGGAAGATTGGCACATATATGGAATAAACATTGATATATTCTACTTATATTTATGAGTTTAAATGCATATTTCTCACCGTTCACCAATTTACTAAAGCCTCTCGCTGCCGGTGAGCCTGGGTGCGAGGGCCCGTTCATCGCTGCTTGCAGCTTTAATTATTATTATTATTATTATTATTCTTCTCTAAGATGAATCGCATTTTTGAGAGCATAAACATGCTCGAAAAGTCATGAAACTTTGCACACACCTCAGAACTGGCGAAAATTTACGTCTGATATGGGTTTCAGAAGTGGGTGTGGCAAAATGGCTCGACAGCGCCACCTATACACGTTCAACGGTGTGCGCCTCGAGCTACGTTTCACGTACATGTATGAAAATTGGTATACACATGTATCTCTCCAATACCTACAAAAAAGTCTATTGGAGCAAAATCCGAAACCCAACAGGAAGTCGGTTATTTTTAATTTTATGAGCAAATTTTGTGTCATTTTTGTCATTTCCATGCGTTGTATTTTAACGAACTCCTCCTAGAGATTCATTCAGATCAACACCAAAGTTGGTATGCCTAATCTAACGGCCTTTGTGATGTTAAACTGCGAAGATCTTGAGGTTTCGTTAAAAGGCGTGTCAATGGCGGCCTGACAAATTTCGATGTTTCGCCATGAAAAAGGAAGTTGCTGTAACTCAGACATACAATGTCCAATCTGCCCCAAACTTCACATGTTGGATAAGACTCTTGACCTGAACAGATCTACAGGCCAATATTCAGTTATAGTCATAGCGCTACCTATTGGCAACAGGAAATGAAATATTTTACACTGAGACAAACTACTCCTAGAAATTTTATGACATCAATGTTATTTTTGTGGTCAGTCTAATCTAAAGACCTGTGTGATGTTTAGTTGTGAAGATCTTGCGTTTTCGTTACAAGGCGTGTCCATGGCGCCGTGACGAAATTCGATGTGTCACCATGGGAATAAAAGATGTTATAACTCAGGCATAAAATGTCCGATCTTGCCCAAACTTCACATGTGTGATAAAGGTCCTGGCCTGAACAGATTTGAAGGCTAATATTCCATTGGGTGTGGCAAAATGGCTCGATAGCGCCACCTATACACTTTCAACTGAGTGCATATACACTTTCAATGGAGTGCGCCTAAAGCTATGTTTCACGTACATGTACAAAAATCGGTACACACATGTAACACACCAATACCTACAAAAAAGTCTCTTGGTACGAAATGCTAATCCCAACAGGAAGTCGGTTATTTTGAATTTTCCCTGCAAAATTGGTGTTGTTTTTGGCATTTTCAGGGGTTGTACTTTAACGAACTCCTCCTAGAGATTTATTCAGATGAACACCAAACTTGGTCAGTGTAATCTAAAGCCATTTGCGATGTTAAATTGGGAAGATCTTGAGATTTCGTTAAAGGGAGTGTCCATGGCGGCCTGACAAATTTCGATGTTTCGCCATGAAAAAGGAAGTTGCTGTAACTCAGACATACAATGTCCAATCTGCCCCAAACTTTGCATGTTAGATAAGACTTCTGCCCTTAACAGATCTACATGCCCATATTCAATTATAGTCATAGCGCCACCTGCTGGCAACAGGAAGTGACATATTTTACGCTGAGACAAACTACTGCTAGAGATTTTTTGACATTAATGTATTTTTGTGGTCAGTCTAATCTAAAGGCCTGTGTAATGTTAAATCGTGGCAATCTTGAGTTTTTGTTAAAGAGCGTGTCCATGGCAAAAATGACAAAATTTGATGTCTCGCCACAGCAAGAGAAGTTGTTGTAACTCAGGCATAAAATGTTTGATCTTGCCCAAACTTCACATGTTCGATAAGAGTGCAGCCCTGAACACATCTGAAGGCCAATATTCCATTATAATGATAGCGCCACCTGCTGGCAACAGGAAGATTGGAACATATATGGAATAGACATTGATATATTCTACTTAAATGTATGAGTTTAAATGCATATTTCTCACTGTTCACCTATTTACTAAAGCCACTCGCTGCCGGTGAGCCTGGGTGCGAGGGGCCGTTCATCGCTGCTTGCAGCTTTAATTAGGGCCCGAGCACCGATGGTGTGAGGACCCTCTTGGAATTGCTCCGTTTATTATTATTATTATTATTATTATTATTATTATTATTATTATTATTATTATTATTATTATTATTCTCCAGGATGAATCGCATTTTTGAGGGCCTAAACATACTCAAAAAGTCATGAAACTTTGCACACACCTCAGAACCGGCGAAAATGTACATCTGATATGGGTTTCAGAAGTGGGTGTGGCAAAATGGCTCGACAGCGCCACCTATACATGTTCAACGGTGTGCGCCTCGAGCTATGTTTCACGTACATGTATGAAAATCGGTACACACATGTAACTCTCCAATACCTACAAAAAAGTCTCTTAGAGCAAAATTCTAAACCCAACAAGAAGTCAGTTATTTTTAATATTATGAGCAAATTTTGTGTCATTTTTGCCATTTCCATGAGTTGTATTTTAACGAACTCCTCCTAGAAACTTATTCTAACATGTTTAATAAGACTCCTGACCTGAACATATTTACATGCCCAAATTCAGTTATAGTCATAGCGCCACCTATAGGCAACAGGAAGTGACATATTTTACACTTCGACAGACTACTCCAAGAAATTTTCTGACATCAATGTCTTTTTTATGGTCAGTATAATCTAAAGGCCTGTGCAATGTTAAATTGTGAAGATCTTGAGTTTTCGTTAAGGGGCGTGTCCATGGCGCCGTGACAAAATTCAAAGTCTCGCCATGGGAATAAAAGATGTTATAACTCAGGCATAAAATGTCCGATCTTCCCCAAACTTCACATGTGTGATAAAAGTCCTGGCCTGAACAGATCTAAAGGCCAATATTCCATCGGGTGTGGCAAAATGGCTCGATAGCGCCACCTATACACTTTCAACGGAGTGCACCTCGAGCTATGTTTCACGTACATTTACAAAAATTGGTACACACATGTAACACACCAATACTTACAAAAAAGTCTCTTGGTACGAAATCCTAATCCCAACAGAAAGTCGGTTATTTTTAATTTTATGAGCAAATTTTGTGTCATTTTTGTCATTTCCATTCGTTGTATTTTAACGAACTCCTCCTAGAAATTCATTCAGATCAACACCAAAGTTGGTATGCCTAATCTAAAGGCCTTTGCGATGTTAAATTGCGAAGGACTTGAGGTTTCATTAAAGGGCTTGTCCATGGCGGCCTGACAAATTTCAATGTTTCGCCATGAAAAAGGAAGTTGCTGTAACTCAGACATACAATGTCCAATCTGCCCCAAACTTCACATGTTGGATAAGACTCTTGACCTGAACAGATCTACATGCCAATATTCAGTTATAGTCATAGCGCCACCTATTGGCAACAGGAAGGGGAATATTTTACACTGCGACAAACTACTCCTAGAAATTTTATGTCATCAATGTTATTTTTGTGGTCAGTCAAATCTAAAGACCTGTGTGATGTTTAGTTGAGAAGATCTTGAGTTTTCGTTAAAAGGCGTGTCCATGGTGCCGTGACGAAGTTCTATGTGTTGCCATGGGAATAAAAGATGTTATAACTCAGGCATAAAATGTCCGATCTTGCCCAAACTTCACATGTGTGATAAGGGTCCTGGCCTGAACAGATCTGAAGGCCAATATTCCATTGGGTGTGGCAAAATGGCCCGATAGCGCCACCTATACACTTTCAACTGAGTGCATATACACTTTCAACGGAGTGCACCTCGAGCCATGTTTCACGTACATGTACAAAAATTGGTACACACATGTACCACACCAATATCTACAAAAAAGTCTCTTGGAACGAAATCCGAATCCCAACAGGAAGTCGGTTATTTAGAATTTTCTCTGCAAAATTGGCGTTGTTTTTGCCATTTTCAGGGGTTGTTCTTTAACAAACGCCTCCTAGAGATTTATTCAGATCAACATCAAACTTGGCCAGTTAAATCTAAAGGCCTTTGCGATGTTAAATTGCGAAGATCTTGAGGTTTCGTTAAAGTGCATGTCCATGGCGGCCTGACAAATTTCGATGTTTCGCCATGAAAAAGGAAGTTGTTGTAACTTAGACATACAATGTCCAATCTGCCCCAAACTTCACATGTTGGATAAGACTTTTGACCTGAACAGATCTAAATGCCAATATTCAGTTATAGCCATAGCGCCACCTGCTGGCAACAGGAAGTGACATGTTTTACGTTGTAACAAACTACTCCTAGAAATTTAATGGCATCAACATTTTATTTTGGTCAGTCTAATCTAAAGGTCTTTGCAATGTTAAATTGTGGAGATCTTGAATTTTTGTTTAAGGGCGTGTCCATGGCGCCTTGACAAAATTTGATGTCTCGCCACAGCAAGAGAAGTTGTTGTAACTCAGGCATAAAATGTTCAATCTTCCCCAAACTTCACATGATTGATAAGAGTCCTGGCCTGAACACATCTGAAGGCCAATATTCCATTATAATGATAGCGCCACCTGCTGGCAATATGAAGATTGGCACATATTAATGACTTTGACATATTGCAATTATGTTTATGACATGAAATGCATATTTCTCACCGTTCATCTTTTTACTAAATCAACACGCTGGTGGTAAGCCCGGGTGCGAGGGCCCGTTCATCGCTGCTTGCAGCTTTAATTATTATTATTATTCTTCTTCTCTAAGATGAATCGCATTTTTGAGAGCCTAAACATGCTCGAAAAGTCATGAAACTTTGCACACACCTCAGAACTGGCGAAAATTTACGTCTGATATGGGTTGCAGAAGTGGGTGTGGCAAAATGGCTCGACAGTGCCACCTATACACGTTCAACGGTGTGCGCCTCGAGCTATGTTTCACGTACATGTATGAAAATTGGTATACACATGTATCTCTCCAATACCTACAAAAAAGTCTCTTGGAGCAAAATCCGAAACCCAACAGGAAGTCGGTTATTTTTAATTTTATGAGCAAATTTTGTGTCATTTTTGTCATTTCCATGCGTCGTATTTTAACGAACTCCTCCTAGAGATTAATTCAGATCAACACCAACGTTGGTATGCCTAATCTAAAGGCCTTTGCGATGTTAAATTGCGAAGATTTTGAGTTTTCGTTAAAGGGCATGTCCGTGGCGGCCTGGCGAATTTCGATGATTCGCCATGAAAAATGAAGTTGCTATAACTCAGACATACAATGTCCAATGTGTCCAAAACTTTACATGTTTAATAAGACTCCTGACCTGAACAGATTGACATGCCCATATTCAGTTATAGTCATAGCGCCACCTATAGGCAACAGGAAGTGACATATTTTACACTGCGACTAACTACTCCTAGAAATTTTATGACATCAATGTCTTTTTTGTGGTCAGTCTAATCTAAAGGCCTGTGCGATGTTAAATTGTGAAGATCTTGAGTTTTCGTTAAAAGGCGTGTCCATGGCGCCATGACGAAATTCGATGTCTCGCCAAGGGAATAAAATAAGTTATAACTCAGGCATAAAATGTCCGATCTTCCCCAAACTTCACATGTGTGATAAGAGACCTGGCCTGAACACATCTGTAGGCCAATATTCCATCGGGTGTGGCAAAATGGCTCGATAGCGCCACCTATACACTTTCAACATAGCGCTCCTCGAGCTGCGTTTCCCGTACATGTACAAAAATCGGTACACACATGTAACACACCAATACCTACAAAAAAGTCTCTTGGTACGAAATCCGAAACCCAACAGGAAGTCGGTTATTTTTAATTTTATGAGCAAATTTTGTGTCATTTTTGACATTTCCATGCGTTGTATTTTAACGAACTCCTCCTAAAGATTCATTCAGATCAACACCAAAGTTTGTATGCCTAATCTAACGGCCTTTGTGATGTTAAATTGCGAAGGACTTGAGGTTTCGTTAAAGGGCGTGTCCATGGCGGCCTGACAAATTTCGATGTTTTGCCGTGAAAAAGGAAGTTGCTGTAACTCAGACATACAATGTCCAATCTGCCCAAAACTTCACATGTTGGATAAGACTCTTGACCTGAACAGATCTACATGCCAATATTCAGTTATAGTCATAGCGCCACCTATTGGCAACAGGAAGTGAAATATTTGACACTGCGACAAACTACTCCTAGAAATTTTATGACATCAATGTTATTTTTGTGGTCAGTCTAATCTAAAGACCTGTGTGATGTTTAGTTGTGAAGATCTTGAGTTTTCGTTAAAAGGCGTGTCCATGGCGCCGTGACGAAGTTTGATGTGTCGCCATGGGAATAAAAGATGTTATAACTCAGGCATAAAATGTCCGATCTTGCCCAAACTTCACATGTGTGATAAGGGTCCTGGCCTGAACAGATCTGAAGGCCAATATTCCATTGGGTGTGGCAAAATGGCTCGATAGCGCCACCTATACATTTTCAACAGAGTGCATATACACTTTTAACGGAGTGTGCCTCAGTCTATGTTTCACGTACATGTACAAAAATCGGTACACACATGTAACACACCAATATCTACTAAAAAGTCTCTTGGTACAAAATCCGAATCCAAACAGGAAGTCAGTTATTTAGAATTTTCTCTGCAAAATTGGTGTTGTTTTTGGCATTTTCAGGGGTTGTACTTTAACGAACTCCTCCTAGAGATTTATTCAGATCAACATCAAACTTGGTCAGTTAAATCTAAAGGCCTTTGCGAAGTTAAATTGGGAAGATCTTGAGGTTTCGTTAAAGGGAGTGTCCATGGCGGCCTGACAAATTTCGATGTTTCGCCATGAAAAAGGAAGTTGCTGTAACTCAGACATACAATGTCCAATCTGCCCCAAACTTTGAATGTTAGATAAGACTTCTGCCCTTAACAGATCTACATGCCCATATTCAATTATAGTCATAGCGCCACCTGCTGGCAACAGGAAGTGACATATTTTACGCTGACACAAACTACTCCTAGAGATATTTTGACATTAATGTATTTTTGTGGTCAGTCTAATCTAAAGGCCTGTGTACTGTTAAATTGTGGCAATCTTGAGTTTTTGTTAAAGAGCGTGTCCATGGCAAAAATGACAAAATTTGATGTCTCGCCACAGCAAGAGAAGTTGTTGTAACTCGGGCATAAAATGTTTGATCTTCCCCAAACTTCACATGTTCGATAAGAGTGCAGCCCTGAACACATCTGAAGGCCAATATTCCATTATAGTGATAGCGCCACCTGCTGGCAACAGGAAGATTTGCACATATATGGAATAAACATTGATATATTCTACTTATATTTATGAGTTTAAACGCATATTTCTCACCGTTCACCTATTTACTAGAGCCACTCGCTGCCGGTGAGCCCGGGTGCGAGGGCCCGTTCATCGCTGCTTGTAGCTTTAATTATTATTATTATTATTATTATTATTCTTCTCTAAGATGAATTGCATTTTTGAGAGCCTAAACATGCTCGAAAAGTCATGAAACTTTGCACACCTCATAACTGGCGAAAATTTACATCTGATATGGGTTTCAGAAGTGGGTGTGGCAAAATGGCTCGACAGCGCCACCTATACACGTTCAACGGTGTGCGCCTCGAGCTACGTTTCACGTACATGTATGAAAACTGGTATACACATGTATTTTTCCAATACCTACAAAAAAGTCTCTTGGAGCAAAATCCGAAACCCAACAGGAAGTCGGTTATTTTTAATTTTATGAGCAAATTTTGTGTCATTTTTGTCATTTCCATGCGTTGTATTTTAACGAACTCCTCCTAGAGATTAATTCAGATCAACACCAAAGTTGGTATGCCTAATCTAAAGGCCTTTGCGATGTTAAATTGCGAAGATTTTGAGTTTTCGTTAAAGGGCGTGTCCGTGGCCGCCTGGCGAATTTCGATGATTCGCCATGAAAAATGAAGTTGCTATAACTCAGACATACAATGTCCAATCTGCCCCAAACTTCACATGTTTGATGAGACTCCGAACCTGAACAGATTGACATGCCCATATTCAGTTATAGTCATAGCGCCACCTATTGGCAACAGGAAGTGACATATTTTACACTGCGACTAACTACTCCTAGAAATTTTATGACATCAATGTCTTTTTTGTGGTCAGTCAAATCTAAAGGCCTGTGCGATGTTAAGTTGTGAAGATCTTGAGTTTTCGTTAAGGGGCGTGTCCATGGCACCGTGACAAAATTCAAAGTCTCGCCATGGGAATAAAAGATGTTATAACTCAGGCATAAAATGTCCGATCTTCCCCAAACTTCACATGTTTGATAAAAGTCCTGGCCTGAACAGATCTGAAGGCCAATATTCCATCGGGTGTGGCAAAATGGCTCGATAGCGCCACCTATACACTTTCAATGGAGCGCGCCTCGATCTATGTTTCACGTACATGTACAAAAATTGGTACACACATGTAACACACCAATACCTACAAAAAAGTATCTTGGTACAAAATCCTAAACCCAACAGGAAGTCGATTATTTAGAATTTTCCCTGCAAAATTGATGTTGTTTTTGCCATTTTCAGGGGTTGTACTTTAACGAACTCCTCCTAGAGATTTATTCAGATGAACACCAAACTTGGTCAGTGTAATCTAAAGCCCTTTGCGATGTTAAATTGCGAAGGACTTGAGGTTTCGTTAAAGGGCGTGTCCATGGCGGCCTGACAAATTTCGATGTTTCGCCATGAAAAAGGAAGTTGCTGTAACTCAGACATACAATGTCCAATCTGCCCCAAACTTCACATGTTGGATAAGACTCTTGACCTGAACAGATCTACATGCCAATATTCAGTTATAGTCATAGCGCCACCTATTGGCAACAGGAAGTGAAATATTTTACACTGCGACAAACTACTCCTAGAAATTTTATGACATCAATGTTATTTTTGTGGTCAGTCTAATCTAAAGACCTGTGTGATGTTTAGTTGTGAAGATCTTGAGTTTTCGTTAAAAGGCGTGTCCATGGCGCCGTGACGAAGTTCGATGTGTCGCCATGGGAATAAAAGATGTTATAACTCAGGCATAAAATGTCCGATCTTGCCCAAACTTCACATGTGTGATAAGGGTCCTGGCCTGAACAGATCTGAAGGCCAATATTCCATTGGGTGTTGCAAAATGGCTCGATAGCGCCACCTATACACTTTCAACGGAGTGCGCCTCAAGCTATGTTTCACGTACATGTACAAAAATCGGTACACACATGTAGCACACCAATATCTTCGAAAAAGTCTCTTGGTACGAAATACGAATCCAAACAGAAAGTCATTTATTTAGAATGTTCTCTGCAAAATTGGTGTTGTTTTTGGCATTTTCAGGGGTTGTACTTTAACGAACTCCTCCTAGAGATTTATTCAGATCAACATCAAACTTGGTCAGTTAAATCTAAAGGCCTTTGCGATGTTAAATTGGGAAGATCTTGAGATTTCGTTAAAGGGAGTGTCCATGGCGGCCTGACAAATTTCGATGTTTCGCCATGAAAAAGGAAGTTGCTGTAACTCAGACATACAATGTCCAATCTGCCCCAAACTTTGCATGTTAGATAAGACTTCTGCCCTTAACAGAGCTACATGCCCATATTCAATTATAGTCATAGCGCCACCTGCTGGCAACAGGAAGTGACATATTTTACGCTGAGACAAACTACTCCTAGAGATTTTTTGACATTAATGTATTTTTGTGGTCAGTCTAATCTAAAGGCCTGTATAATGTTAAATTGTGGCAATCTTGAGTTTTTGTTAAAGAGCGTGTCCATGGCAAAAATGACAAAATTTGATGCCTCGCCACAGCAAGAGAAGTTGTTGTAACTCAGGCATAAAATGTTTGATCTTCCCCAAACTTCACATGTTCGATAAGAGTGCAGCCCTGAACACATCTGAAGGCCAATATTCCATTATAATGATAGCGCCACCTGCTGGCAACAGGAAGATTGGAACATATATGGAATAAACATAGATATATTCTACTTATATTTATGAGTTTAAATGCATATTTCTCACCGTTCACCTATTTACTAAAGCCACTCGCTGCCGGTGAGCCCGGGTGCGAGGGCCCGTTCATCGCTGCTTGCAGCTTTAATTCTTCTTCTTCTTCTCCCAAATGAATCGCATTTTTGAGGGCATAAACATGCTCAAAAAGTCATGAAACTTTGCACACGCGTCAAACCTGGTGAAAAATTTCGTCTGATATAGGATTCAGAAGAGGGTGTGGCAAAATGGCTTGACAGCGCCACCTATACTAAGAAAATCAACAGCCTTCCAGCTATGTTTCACGTACATGCCCGAAAATTGGCACACATATGTAACACACCAATACCTACAAAAAAGACTCTTGGAGCAAAATTCTAAACCCAACAGGAAGTCGGTTATTTTTAATATTATGAGCAAATTTTGTGTAATTTTGGTCATTTCCATGTGTTGTATTTTAACAAACTCCTCCTAGAGATTTCTTCAAATCAACACCAAATTTGGTATGCCTAATCTAAAGGCGTTTGCGATGTTACATTGCGAAGATCTTGAGTTTTCGTTGAAGGACGTGTCCGTGGCGGCCTGGCGAATTTCGATGATTCGCCATGAAAAATGAAGTTGCTATAACTCAGACATTCAATGTCCAATCTGCCCCAAACTTCACATGTTTAATGAGACTCCGAACCTGAACAGATTGACATGCCCATATTCAGTTATAGTCATAGCGCCACCTATTGGCAACAGGAATTGACATATTTTACACTGTGACTAACTACTCCTAGAAATTTTATGACATCAATGTCTTTTTTGTGGTCAGTCTAATCTAAAGGCCTGTGCGATGTTAAGTTGTGAAGATCTTGAGTTTTCGTTAAAAGGCGTGTCCATGGCGCCGTGACGAAGTTCGATGTCTCTCCATGGGAATAAAAGATGTTATAACTCAGGCATAAAATGTCCGATCTTCCCCAAACTTCACATGTGTGATAAGAGTCCTGGCCTGAACACATCTGTAGGCCAATATTCATCGGGTGTGGCAAAATGGCTCGATAGCACCACCTATACACTTTCAACATAGCACGCCTCGAGCTCCGTTTCACGTACATGTACAAAAATCGGTACACACATGTAACACACCAATACCTATAAAAAAAAGTCTCTTGGTACGAAATCCGAATCCCAACAGGAAGTCGTTTATTTAGAATTTTCTCTGCAAAATTGGCGTTGTTTTTGCCATTTTCAGGGGTTGTACTTTAACGAACTCCTCCTAGAGATTTATTCAGATCAACACCAAACTTGGTCAGTTAAATCTAAAGGCCTTTGCGATGTTAAATTGCGAAGATCTTGAGGTTTAGTTAAAGGGAGTGTCCATGGCGGCCTGACAAATTTCGATGTTTCGCCATGAAAAAGGAAGTTGCTGTAACTCAGACATACAATGTCCAATCTGCCCCAAACTTCACATGTTAGATAAGACTTCTGCCCTTAACAGATCTACATGCCCATATTCAGTTATAGTCATAGCGCCACCTGCTGGCAACAGGAAGTGACATGTTTTACGCTGCGACAAACTACTCCTAGAAATCTTTTGACATTAATGTATTTTTTGTGGTCAGTCTAATCTAAAGGCCTGTGCGATGTTAAATTGTGGAGATCTTCAGTTTTTGTTAAAGGGCGTGTCCATGGCGCCATGACAAAATTTAATGTCTCGCCACAGCAAGAGAAGTTGTTGTAACTCAGGCATAAAATGTTCAATCTTCCCCAGACTCCGCATGTTCGATAAGAGTCCTGGCCTGAACACATCTGAAGGCCAATATTCCATTATAATGATAGCGCCACCTGCTGGCAACAGAAAGATTGGCACATATATGGAATAAACATTGATATATTCTACTTATATTTATGAGTTTAAATGCATATTTCTCACCGTTCACCTATTTACTAAAGGCACTTGCTGCCGGTGAGCCCGGGTGCGAGGGCCCGTTCATCGCTGCTTGCAGCTTTAATTGATTCTTGTATTCCTTTGACTACATTCTCTAAGTTCCTACCTCTTTTCCACCCTGCTCCATCATCTGCATACAGGGGCGCATATGGGATTTTTTAACTGGGGGGGACCAAGCTGTCCATATTCAAGCTGTTATATTCTAGATTCATTGCACACAAACTGAAATATTTCAGTAGTTTTAATTCTGATGGCTATGAGTTACAGCTTAAGAAAATAAAAAATTCAGTATCTCAAAAATTTGAATATTCTATTTTGAGCTTGATTAGTTTGATTAATTTTGAGTATAAATACAGGGAACCTCCTGGGATAGTTCAGAACATGCAACCACAATTATGGGAATAACTACTGACTTCACATTTGTCCAAGAGACAATCATCAACACCCTCCACAAGGAGTGTCAGCCACAGAAGGTCATTGCTGAAAGGGCTGCTGTTCACAGAGTGCTGTATCAAAATATATTCATAGAAAGTTGTCTGGAAGTAAAAGGTGTGGTAGGAAAAGGTGCACAAGCAACAGGGATGACCACAGCCTTGGGAAGATTATCAGGAAAAGCCGATTCAAGAACTTGGGAGAGTGTCACAAGGAGTGGACTGGAGTCAGTACATCAAAAATCACCATACTCAGACATCTTCAGGAAAAGAGCTACAGCTGTCACATTCCTAGAACCAAGCCACTCCTGAACTAGAGAATAACATCTGAAGCATTTCACCTGGGGTGAGGAGTAAAAGAACTGGACTGTTGCTCAGTGGTCCACAGTCCTCTTTTCAGATGAAAGTAAATGTAGCATTTCATTTGGAAATCAACGTCTGGAGTCTGGAGGAAGACTGTAGAGGCACAGAATCCAAAGTCCACTGTGAGGTTTCTGAAGTCAGAGATGATTTGGGTGCTGTGATGTCTGCTGGTGTTGCTCCATTGTGTTTTATCAAGTCCAGAGTCAATGCAGCCATCTACCAGGAGATTTTGGGAGCACTTCCATCTTCCATCTGCTGACAAGCTTTATGGAGATGCTGATTTCCTCTTCCAGCAGGACGTTAGAACCTACTGATACTACTGTGCTTGATTGGCCAGCCAGCTCACCTGACCTGAACCTTACAGAGGATCTTTGGGGTATTGTGAAGAGGAAGATAAGTAATATCTGACAAACAATACAGAGGAGCTGAAGGCCGCTATCAAAGCAACCTGGGCTTCAGTAACACCTCAGCAGTGCCACAGACTGTTTGCCTTCGAGCCGAGCCGCACTGAAGCCCAGGTTGTATTTGAGTATTGAGTGCATAATTAAACCTACTTTGGATTTTAATTTTTCTTTTTCTTTCAAAGTTTCCTACTTTTAATTTTTCTAAGCTGGAAGTCACCATCAGAATTAAAACAAAAAACTCTTGAAATATTTCAGTTTGCTTTTTTAATTAAATTACAAAAAATAAAGAACTTTTCCATGACATAATTTTTTTTTTAGATGCACCTGTATAAGATCACTATGGTTACCGCTACAGGCACAATTGAGGGGTCAAGAGTCATAGCACACACACATACACACACACACAGAGAACATAAACGTCAGTGGCAGCACCATCGTTGTGTGTTTGACAACAGAACAGCGTGTAGTGAAAAGGTGGGTACAAAGTAATGGTTAGATTATTTTTGTGCTTCAGCCTGCATCTGCCCTGACCCGATTCTTTAGCAACAAAACAAACACACCCATACCACAACAGGCCCTCCTACAGTGGCCGAGAGAGCTAAACGTGTATGCTGCAAATGACAAAAATCCCTGCAAATTATGAAAACATCTTCATCAGTTTGACAGCACGTGCTGCAAATACTCACAATACAAACAAATAAAGAAATTTAATATTTAAGGGAACCGTAAAGTGACAAACATGGCTGGGACATTATTTATCATTGTTTGCTCTGAAAAGATCTTTGTTTATTTTGACAATCCTGGTCAAAGATTCCTTAGCTTTTTTTTTATGGATATTATTAGCCTAAATAAGCTGACTAAATACACAATTACTGTAACTGTGAAAGGTTATGTAAGCTGGCTAACTTACTTTTACAACTTACCTTACAAAAACTAAACATAGCCTATGGTTTTACTATTGAAATGAATGGATTAATAAATATATTTATTATATTAAAAAAGCATGGATTTACTACTCTAACCATAGTTTAACCGTGGTATTTGTACAACTATGGTTATACAAACGGTAATCAATAATCAAAAATAAAAAACCTTGTTTAAATTTTCTTTTTTGGGGGGTAATTTTGTTTGTGTTGAGTATTTGCAGAGCGTTTCTGTATTTGTGTTGTGAGTATTTGCAGCACGTGTGCTGGTGCTTTTTCTATTTGAACGCGTTTTGTGAAGTTGCACCGCCTTGAGCTCTCTTGGCCACCGTGCTTCGACCCTATTTTGAAATCTTCACCCCAGACGTACGTGCGCATCCATGGCAACGATAATCGCGGAAACAAGCGAAGATGACACACAAGCATATTCAAACAAAAGCCAACATGGATAAGTTGTGTGAAACAACGCAAAATCAACGTTACTCACCTATCAAAAAGAAACAAAGAAACCTCAGCATCCTATTCAAGCCCTTCCCAATCCTTGAGTTTATCTCCACCGCTGGAAAGCTGCCCCAATATTTACGCGGGTCCTGCCTCTTGCCTGATTGTAAACCCTCTTTTTTATCTGCCATCTCTTTCAATCTGTAGTCGATCTGCTAATATGCTCATTTTGAATAAAAGCGTCTGCTAAATGTAAATGTAATGTAATATGCGTCCTGTGCACTCAAATTGAGTGCTCTCTTTTCGCTGTTAGGACAAGACACGCCCCCTTACCGCTGATTGGCTACAAGTGTGTATTGGGACTCAGTGTCAACACGTTTGCGAGATTCTATAAATTGGACATTCCCTCGTTCGCATCACATGTGCTGTCAGTGCAGGAGGAGGGAGTTGAGCAGTCATCGGACTAGGTTATGGCACGCCTTGCCTGGCGCGTGCACTAGCCATGGCTTCGACCAGGTCATATAGACAGCGTCAGTTGTTTTTAGCAATAGCTGCGGTTAAGGTATTCATTCACTATTTAGTGTGGCACCTTTATTATGCCCGCATTATAAGCCGGCAGTGTATTCCCAAGCACCAACATATTGCTGCATTTTCCCCATATCACACCAGTGTTGCTTATCTGGGTGCACTGGGTTACGATGGTGTAAGAGCTGATTTGGCTCTGTGCCAAAAGGGGTTTCAACCAGGTCCGGTACCCGATCTAGAGCTAATGCACTGTAAGAACTAGTGAATGCTCTTCTGTGGCTCGATGTGAGCTGGGCCGGACAGTATTTCCCACGTGGCGGGGGTTTTATTGTTCCCCATACGTAATGTCGAGAGAACGACTCGATAAGGGAACGTCTCCGGTTACTCACGTAACCTTAGTTCCCTGAGAGGAGGGAACGAGACATTATGTAACCTGCCGTGTGGAAAACCTTCCAGCCTCATAACTCTCATTCAGTCGAAGATTCTGAGGTTTTTGGTGCCCGCCGTCACCTATATTGATGGCTGTCAGCCAATCAGGTGAGGGCGAGGGCGCCATTATTTTCAAGCAAAAGAGTTATTCAATCAGACTTCATAATTTCGAGGAAATGGATTTCCCCATACGTAATGTCTCGTTCCCTCCTCTCAGGGAACTAAGGTTACGTGAGTAACCGGAGACGTTTTCCATACTATGGACTTCAGCAAATGTTTTGGCCAATGTTTCTGTGAAGTTAAACAAATTTATTGACTTATTTTAGAAATAAATGAATATTAAGCACACAAGTTAAACACATTTATTATTAGTTTAAACATTATTGGGGATGACTGAAGAGAAAATTTGTATGCCGAATTAATTGTCATAAAAGTTGTTACTGAAAGCCACGAAGAGCGTCTTCATCCAGATGACGTCATCTGTCAGAAAAAGCCAACTCAACTCATGATGAATCTCTATCAGGTGCGCTTGTAATTAGAGCATATTAAACACCAAAGACGAGCAGAAACGAAGGAGCGAGGGCGCTTGTCCTGCAGTTTTATCCAGCTTTTCTCCTTTTGAGGAAAAATTTTGTGACTGGAAAAGGTTATGAGGTGTGAGTAAATGAGTACAACAGGAATTGGATGCGCATTAGTGATTAATCAACCCGAGATGCTGCTGGTAGGATGACTGTTTAAAACTAAATTAACTTATAATCAGATAAATGCATCTTGTATGTTATTTGTAAAGTTTAAATTTTTTGGGACACTTTTACTTTGAGTATGATAAGGCTGCATTAGAGTGCATACGATTCACATATGAATTTAAAAGTCTGTTAAAGGTGTATATATTGTGTTAATGCATAGGGTGTCAAATGGTTGATTGTAATTAGGAATTGTCACGGAGACGCTGCTGTGATTTCTTGGCCAGTGCTTCTGTGTTTTCAGTCCAGGAGAGGTCCTCTGTGATGTGCATACCCAGGAACTTGGTGCTGCTCACTCTCTCCACAGTCGCACCATTGATGGTCAGAGGAACATGCTGAGTGTGTGCTCTCCTGAAGTCAACAACAATCTCCTTTGTCTTCTCCATGTTCAGAGAGAGATTGTTGTCACTGCACCACCCGGACAGGCAGTTCACCTCGCTCCTGTAGTTTGTCTCATCTTTGTTGCTAATGAGACCCACCACAGTCATGTCATCCGCAAATTTAATAAAGAGGTTGGAGTTGTGTGACAGTGTGCAGTCATGGGTCAGCAGCGTGAAGAGGAGGGGGCTCAGCACATTTCCTTGGGGGGCCCCAGTATTTAGTGTGATGGTGCTGGATGTGTTACTGCCGACCCATACTGCCTGAGGTCTTCCAGTCAGAGATTCCAACAGCCAGTTGCACCGCGAAGTGTTGAGCCCCAGATGAACCAGTTTGTAAATGAGCTGTTGAGGGATGATTGTGTTAAATGCTGAAATGAAGTCTATGAACAGCATTCTGACGTATGAGTCCTTTTTGTCTTTATGTGTGAGTGCTGAGTGGACTCCGTGATAATGAAATCATCGGTAGACAGGTTGGATCGATATGCAAACTGGAAAGGGTCCAGGGGGGGGTGGCAGACTTGATGTGGTGCATGACTAGCCATCCAAAGCACTTCATGAGGATGGGAGTAAGTGCAACAGGATGGTAGTCATTGAAGCAGGATGGAGATGGCTTCTTCAGGACTGGAATGATGGTGGTAATTTTGAAGCATGTGGGAACAACATCCTGACTAAGTGAGATGTAGAAAATGTCTTTGAAGACATCAGTGAGTTTTGCTGCATAGTCTCTCAGTACACGCCCAGGAATGTTGTCTAGACCCGGAGCTTTGCGTGCGTTGATCCTGCTGAAGGATCTCCTCACGCTGTCTGGGGTCTGCGTTATCACCTGGTCACCGGGAGGAGGTGGAGTCTTCTGTGCAGTGGTGCTGTTTTGCTGTTCAAAGCGAGGGAAGAAGGTGTTCAGCTCGTTCAGCAGAGAGGTGTTGTTGTCACAGGTCCGTGGTGGGGGCTTGTATACCTTAATAGTCTGTATCCCCTGCCACAGGCTCTGAGTGTCTCTGCTGTCACTGAATTGATGGGCTAACTTCCTGGAGTACTGTCTCTTAGCCTCTCTGATGCCGCAGGACAGGTTGGTCCTGGCTGTTGTCCTGCTCTGAAGGCAGTGTTCCGTGTCTTCAGGAGTCTGTAGATCTCCCCTGTCATCCACGGTTTCTGGTCGGCCCAGACAGTGATGATTTTTTTTAATTCAGTGATGTCATCATCTCAGTTCAATAGAATCTGTGCAATCATTTGCAATCAAGTCAACGATATCGCTGTAAATGAAGTGTCCCCAACTAAGCAAGCCAGAGGCGACAGCGGCAAGGAACCAAACCTCAGTCAGGGGGCCAGTTCTCATCTGACCAGACAAAACCAGCAGTTCAATGCAAGGTTGCAGCAAAGTCAGATTGGAAGAAGAATCATCTGTTTCCTGTTGTCTTGTCCCGGTGGTAATCTGAGACAGGGTCTTTACAGGGGATCTGTATCAGTTGGGGCTCTAGTTGTCCTGGGGCCTCATGTATCAACACTGCGTACGCACAAAAACACGGCGTACGCCAGCTTTCACGTTCACGGTCAGATGTACTAACAGTGAAATTAACGTAAGAATGTGCGTTCCTCCACGTAAACTTCATGCCTGGCGTACGTACATTTGTCGTGATTTTTGTCCGTTTGCGACTCATAGAGGCAATAAAGTGAACTGGCAAACATTACACTACGAATTGTTCTATCGCACCACCAGCTGTCAGATTGCTTATAATTTGTAATTGATAAATTATTTGACATATTATTGTCACACGAGTCTTATTAAAATATTCTATTAATTATGCAATTAAGTAACATATATAAAGCATGTGCAAATTGATAGCCTACAACCCGTCTAGCAATGGCAGTGTTGGCTTTATTAGAGGACATTTTCAATGGACGAATCCGGAGAGAACGAGTTTTTAGGGACCACAATGATTTTCTGGCCCACGATGATGACTGGCTTATCAGCCGTTTCAGATTTCCAAGGGCTATACTCTTGGAGCTCTGCGCTGAGTTGGGTCCGAATTTGGAAAGAGAGACAGTGAGGAGCCACGCATTACCCGTTCCTTTACAGGTGCTTACTACACTTGGTTTCCTGGCAACTGGTTCTTTCCAAAGAGAACTAGCAGACCGCTCAGGTATAAGCCAGTCGTGTTTGAGCCGTGCAATGCCAGCTGTATGGGACGGGATCATCCGCTTGTCTACCCGGTACATAACGTTCCCATACGATGCAGGTGACCAGCCAAACATTAAAGCGCAATTTGCAGCGATAGCCGGTTTTCATAATGTAATCGGAGCGATCGACTGCACACATATTGTTATAAAGGCGCCATCTGAAGAATTTGCATATGTGAATCGGAAACATTTTCATTCAATAAATGTGCAGATTATATGTGATGCACAAATGCGCCTAACAAATATTGTGGCAAGGTGGCCTGGGTCAACCCATGATTCATTTATCCTCACAAACAGCATGGTTGGGATGAGACTCCAAGCTGGCAGGGTGCGCGATGGGTGGCTACTCGGTAAGTTATGCATTTAAATGTATGGTTCTATCTAAAAGTTTAATGTTTGTGTGTGTAATTATTCAACTGCCCATCAGGAGACAGTGGTTATCCACTAAAGACGTGGCTGTTAACCCCCCTCACCAACCCACAAACTGACCGAGAGCGCAGATACAATGATGCCCATTCTCGCACTCGGTCAGTTGTGGAGCGGGCGATTGGGCAGCTGAAAAGTCGGTGGCGCTGCCTTGACAGGACCGGGGGGATGCTGTTATACCGCCCTGACAAGGTTTGCCACATCATACTGGCCTGTGGAGTGCTGCACAATGTTGCGCACAGGCATGGCATACACCTTGGTGAGGTGGGGGCACCGCTAGATGACCCTGACCCAGGACCAGTATATGTGCAGCACAATCAACAAGCCATTCAGGCCCGTCAACGTGTAATTGCGACAATATAAATGGTACTCAGACAAAAAGTTTATTTTTTGACCAATTCTTTTAATGAATGGCTTATTTCTGTAAGTGCGTCAGTGACATTTTTTAAGTGACTGTTCATTTCTTCAATGGCCCTAACAATTTGTTGCTGTGACTCCAGAACAGCATGAGTCAAGACGCGACCAGATGGACGGGGTTCAGCACTGGGGGGAGCATTAGAGACACCGGAGACGCTGGACTGAATGGGCTCTGGCTGCTCGGGTGGTGCGGACTCTGAGTGCGTGCCAGTGGACGTTTCTGCTGTTGTTCCTGCGGTTCCTAAGTCCAAATAAACACAGGCACATGTTAGCTGTATTTGAGTCTGTTCCTTATTAATGGGTACATTACTACATTGCATTTTAAAATTAAATGGTGGCTGGTAGGCTCTGTATCAAAGTTAAGGAAATAAATTTTAAATTAGTCACCTTGCTGGCAGTCCTGTAGTATATCCGAGTCTCCCACATCAACGGATACGATTCCAGAGATTAACGTGTCTCCTACAATAGACGCAACTCTCTGATCAAAGGGTGCGAGTTCATCTGCCCCTGTACCACCGCTTGTTCTGCCCACACTTTGTCGGTGCGCAGCAGTTCTCCGCTTAACTTCCACCTTTATGTCAGACCATTTCTTCTTCAGTTCATTTACGGTGCGACTCTCAGATCCCACCACGTTGACGGCATCAGACAAACTCTCCCACTCTTTTTTCTTTCTTTTATTATTAATTCCAGAGGACAAAGTTCCAAATAAAATATTTTTTCTTGTATCTACCTCTGTTAGTAGGACCTCTAATTCATTTTCAGTGAAATTTCGTTTCTTGCTTGCTTTAGCCATGTTCTAGCAGGTTTCTTTTGCCAAATTAGACTAATTACCATATTTAAATTAATTTAATTGAGGGAGGAGACAGGGTGTGGGGTTGTGCTCGTGCATGTGCGCTCAATTTCGCGTTAATTGGGATGTACAAAGAAAATGTATGTGGAATGCTGCGTACGCAGAGATTAATACATCTGATTTTTTTTGTGCGTACGCACATTTACAGCTTTGACCGTAAGCAATGTTTTAGTATGAATTCAACGCAAGTCTTTGTACATGAGGCCCCTGGTCTCCGCTGTCTTTCAGGGCTGTAGAGGTCCTTTCTAGGTGCTGATCCACCATCTGGTCTGGATACGTACTGGATCTGGGTGGCTGCAGTGATCCTCTGACTTGGATATAGAATGGATCTGGTGGCTACCGTGACCTCGGAGTAAGAGATAAACTGACCTAGATTAGCGTAGATGCCATTCTTCTACCGATGTAGCAAGAACATCAGATGTTATGGGAAGTGTTCACGGTTCCGGTTTACCTAATTAATGCAGCCTAAAAATCTTTTAACCGATTTTGATATTAGAAGCATATTAGTGTGTTATGTGTAAGCCAGGTTAAAGAGATGGGTCTTTAATCTAGATTTAAACTGCAAAAGTGTGTCTGCCTCCCGAACAATGTTAGATAGGTTATTCCAGAGTTTAGGCGCCAAATATGAAAAGGATCTGCCACCCGCAGTTGATTTTGATATTGTAGGTATTATCAAATTGTGTTTTGAGAATGCAGCTGACATGGAGGATTATAATGTAACAAGAGCTCATTCAAATACTGAGGTGCTAAACCATCCAGGGCTTTATAAGTAATAAGCAAGATTTTAAAATCTATATGATGTTTGATAGGGAGCCAGTGCAGTGTTGACAGAACTGGGTTAATATGGTCATACTTCCTGATTCTAGTAAGAACTCTAGCTACTGCATTTTGGACTACCTGGAGTTGTTTTACCAAGCGTGCAGAACAACCACCCAATAAAGCATTACAATAATCTAAGTCCATTGTTGCTAAAGTCCACATGCTTTGAGCTGTATGTAGCAAGTTTCCCTGGTCACATAAAATACTATCTTTAGAAATGTTGCATTGTAATCAGGAAAGAAACATTTAGGTCTTTTAAATATTTTGTAGATAAGAAAGAAAGAGTGGACTGTCAATATATGTAATGCCACAATCATTACTCCTTCACAAATGCAAGTGAGTTCTTACAAACTGCATTCACTTAAAAGTCCAGCAGAAGACAACATGCACTACAACAATATGTGATGCAGAGAGAGATCCATGCAGACAAAGTCTTTCCCTAAATTGTATTAACAACAATTATCATGAATCATAAGTAATAATTATAATTGATAAGAATGAAATATTAAAATAAAAGGAACAGGGAAAAAAATTCCAAACTGTATATCACTGTATATACAGACTCGGAGTTACATCATCTGAATACACCACACAATTTTTGTCTGATTGGTACATGTAAAATGTTTTTATATCTTATGTCCTACTAAGTCAACAACTCCACCCCACCCCATAAAGGTCAGCGCTGGGTTGATTTGACATGACAATGAGGTGATACAGATAAGCTCAGTTAAAAATACAGATGCAATTGTGGTTTCTTATCCTACATCCTGTTGAAACATTACTTAATGATAAGAAAATGTACCTTTTATATGTCAACTGAAGAAATATATATATATATATATATATATATATATATATATAAATAATATAAATGAGTAATCCTTGAGTACACCAAAAGACCAATATCAAACATAAACCAAACACTACAAAAGTAATTCCATAACATCGAATACGCAAGACACATTTCTTGCTTTTTAAACACACTTTCAGCATAAGCTCCTATAAGAGCTTACCAACACAAATTACAATCCATGCTTGTTGTTCTGGTGGCACATTACTGTTGAGGCACCGAACATGAAACCAATCACATTGAATCTGGAAAGGAAATATGACATATTGTTAGAAATATTTTGAAATTGTAGAAATAATTAAAAGTATTTGTGAAAACGCTTGTTTTCAATTTACATATGTAGTCAACAGGCAGAAATGGCATAGTGAATACCCTGGTGCTTTGCTCCTTTGTTTGGCCTTTTTCTTTTTTTCCACATACAGAGCAGAGCAGTCAAAACACCTGTTTTGACACTGCAATTATTAGAAGGTAGATAGGATTATAATTAATCTCTGTGTGTCTAGCATGGAAATAAACTGTTTGTTAAAAGTGCTTCATGCCTGATGCCAGCAAAATGTCTATGGCCAAGCTTTTCCAGTAGTGGCACATAATCTCCATGCAAGACAGCACACACATACAGTACACCTACATTCACAGGCCACTCTATTAGGTACAACTGTACAATTGCTTGGTAACACAAATTGCTAATCAGCCAATCACATGGCAGCAACTCAATAGATTTAGGAATCTAGATGGGGTGAAGACGACTTGCTGAAGTTCAAACCGAGCATTAGAATGGGGAAGAAAAGGGATTTAAGTGACTTTGAATGTGGAATGGTTGTTGGTGATAGACGGGCTGGTCTGAGTATTTAAAAAAAAATGGTGGATCTACTAGGATTTTCACGTGAAACCCTCTAGAGTTTACAAAGATTGTCCAGTGAGTGCCAGCTGTGTGGACGAAAATACACTGTGGTGGTGGTGTAATGGTGAGAGAGAGATTTTCTTGGCACACTTTGGGCCCCTTAGTACCAACTGAGCATTGTTTAAGTGCCACAGCCTACCTGATTACTGTTGCTGACCATGTCAATCCCTTTATGACAACAGTGTACCCAGTGTATGTCACAAAGCTCAAATTATCTCAGAGTGGTTTATTGAACATGAAAATAAGTTCCCTTAACTGAAATGGCCTCCACAGTCACCAGATCTCAGTCCAATAGAGCAGATTTAGGATGTGGTGAAATGGGAGATTCACATGATGGATGGTGCAGCCGACAAATCTGCAGCAACTGCATGATGTTGTCATGTCAATATGGACCAAAATCTCTGAGGAATGTTTCAAACACCCTTTTGAATCTATGCAACAAAGAATTAAGGCATTTATGAAGACAAAAGGGGGTCCAGCCTAGTACTAGCAAGGTGCACCTCATAAAGTAGCCAGTGGGTGTATGTGTATTGTATGTGTGTGCTTGCACGGAGATGATGTGCCACTACTGGAAAAGTTTGGCCAAAGACATTTGACACTCTGAAAAAGTATGGAAATGTAATAGAGAGTGCCATGAACTATACATATAGTCTAGTTTTCCTTTAAAAATAAAAATTCCAAGTTCGTTTCAGGTTTAATGCTTAGTATAATATTCTGTACGGTTCATTAATATAAAATAAACTATACATGAATTAACAGTAACAGTGTGAGCCTCTTTAAAAAAGTTATTGAACTGAAGGGGGTGTCTCTAATGAAGAAAAACATACAGTATAATACATGGACGCTACAAATGTATCTTTTAGAGCAAACAATTGTACTTTCAGTACTCCTGATATGATGAAGAGGGTCAGATAATTATTTAGCAGCTTGTTTTGTTTTGAGACTCCTTTAAAAAGTTATTGAACTGAAGGTGTGTAAATAGAGAAATTGAATAAAGTGATGGTACTGTACTTTTTGAACATCTATACTAAATACTTGTACATTAAAGACTTAATGTATGTCATAAAGAGTCAAATAAATATTTTGCAACTTAGCACTAGGTTCCTTCTTTCAAAAGCTGTTGAAGTGGATTGTGGAAAAGTCATTGTGGAAACCCATAAAAACAGTGATGGTACAAATTTTATTTATATGTGAAGCACAAATTCTTATTTCTTCATCTTGAAGAAAGTTTTGCCATAGTTTTAGAAATGTTCATCCAAAATCAACATTGTGTTTGCGGTCATGATTTCTGAGTACTTGTCAATAATCTGATAGATTCAGTACCATGCAAAGTGACATTTCTGCAGCAATGTAAACATCAATCAATGCACATGAATTGTGAGTTTAATGTTAAAAAAAGGTGTCATAAAACAGAAAACATAAAAGAGTTCAGCTATTTTTTTCATTCAACACCTGGAGAACACTGTTACACTGTTAAGTCTTTATCATACTTAAAATCAGAAAAACAGAGGTGAATAAAAAAACAGCAAGACATGGGCTGTAGTATGTTCTGTAGGGTCCAGGGCCCAGACTAGATGTTCCAACTTGCTTCAGAGAAGTTGACCCATGCTTTCAAAACCTATTGAAATAAATCATATCATTGTTAAAACCAACAAATCAACACAGTTCTTATTCATTTGGAGGCAAATAAATAAAAACAGTTGTGTTTTTATTTATTTTTAATAGAAACACGTAATTTGTAGATAGTCCCTCAGATAAGCAATGACGTCACGACACTCCATAGAGGTAAGCGTGTTTATCAGCTTCTTTAAAACGCCGAGTTCGACATAAAATGTGTTCTGATTTGTGCTCATCATGGTCGGTAATGATACTTGACCGAAAGTGGCTTTTTCAAGTGCATATTAACAAAGTTATTGAACGCGGAAGTCCGAATGTCTGAATATAAAACCAACTTTACCCAAGTCCTGTGTCTGTGGTTGACTAAGCCCCTTTTCAAGTTAGAGGCAAAACTGATGTGTGAAATCCAAGTAGTATCCAAGAAGTAATTTGTCAGTTTCTATCTTTTCTTTATCTGTACTGGCCACCTTTCCATCTTCCTCAATTACATGAATTTATTTATGAGTATTAATACCATTCATTTTACTTATTCTCCATACCACATGCATTCCAGTCTCTCTCCCAATTGTGTTACAGAACTCCTGCCATGCTTTTCTCTTTGCACTTTTAATTACCCTTCTTGCAGCTGCCCTTTTTTTTCTGATAATCTATTACTGTATCTTGAGTTATTAACCTTTCTAAGACCCGGAATGCCTTATTGCTTTCTTTAATTGCCATTGTGCATTCTTCAGACCACCATGGAACAATTTTCTTTCTTTTGCCGTTTCCTCTTATTAATGGTATAGATAGATTCGCTGCTAAAATAATTCCATTTCCTACTTTTGTATATCTCTCCTCAATATTCCCTTCTAGCTCCACACATAAAACTCCTCCCACCTTACCTGTTTAAATTCCCACCTTGCACAATGGTTGACACTTTGAACCTCACAAACTACAGGCCAGTGATCACTACCCAAATTATCTTCTTGTACACTCCAAGTGCACTTACCTGCTAATGCAGCTGATGTTATTGTGAGATCTAAACATGACAAGCCACCTTTTACTATATCCATTCTTGTTGATTCCCCATCATTCAAACATACTAATGCGTGTTCTTCTATAAATTCTTCTATAACCAACCCATTATTGTCTGTATTCTTACTACCCCATAGACCATGGTCTATAGTACAAGTACAGTACAATCACTTTATTCAATTTCTCTATTTACACACCTTCAGTTCAATAACTTTTTAAAGGAGTCTCAAAACAAAACAAGCTGCTAAATAATTATCTGACCCTCTTCATCATATCAGGAGTACTGAAAGTACAATTGTTTGCTCTAAAAGATAAATTTGTAGCGTCCATGTATTATACTGTATGTTTTTCTTCATTAGAGACACCCCCTTCAGTTCAATAACTTTTTTAAAGAGGCTCACACTGTTACTGTTAATTCATGTATAGTTTATTTTATATTAATGAACCGTACAGAATATTATACTAAGCATTAAACCTGGTGCACATGATGTCAGATGCCTTTTCCATTTCTGAGATATGTTTTTTAAATTCTTGACCATTTGCTATTAAACTCCTAGCATTCCAATGTAGTAGTGGCAAAGACATCTTACAGTTAAGTATTATTACTCTGAGTCATATCCATGGCAGTAGTTACTTCTTCCACTTTCCCATGCACCTCCTCAGCTGAGACTCCTGTTAACTTGAGAAATTTATTAGCACATCCTACAATTATTCTTAATTTGTCAGATTTCTTTTCCACTTGTGAGGTACAATTCATCACCACACAAATGAATGCCACAAAGTCAATTTTGTTTACTGTGTTATGCAGATCTGGCTCACTCCTCTCATGATTTAATTCTCTCTGAGAATAGGATTCCAACCTCTTTCCTCGCACATTATTTACCTTCGGTTCAGCTTTACCTTTGTCTTTTATCTTGCGCATAGCTTCTGCATATGTTAAATTTTGCACAGTTTTTATTGTTTGTGCTTCGCGGGCTTCTTGTTGTACAGGACATCCTGCGTATGCTGTGCTATGTCCACCGCCACAGTTACAGCATTTAATCACTACACCCTCTTCACACTTGTCATATTCATGCCCCCCCCAAACACATTTTGCACAACGCATTTTCCCTTTACAGACATTTGCAGTATGTCCCATCCGTTGGCACTTAAAGCATCTCAAAGGTGGAGGTATGAACTCTTGCACCAAGAAGCTAACAAATCCTAGCTTCACTCTTGTGGGCAAATTACTCCCTTCAAACTGAATCATCACACTCATACTCTCACATCTTTTGCTGTCTTTCCACATCTGCAGTCTTCTAATCCGTGGTGGACAGTAACGAAGTAAATGCAATTCGTTACTGTACTTAAGTAGCTTTTTTGCGTATCTGTACTTTACTGAAGTATTTCAATTTGGGGAGACTTTTACTTTAACTCCACTACATTTCAAGGTCAAATATCTTACTTTTTACTCTATTACATTTTCAAAATCAGTCGTTCCTTTTTATTTATGAGTGGATAAAAACTTAACTGGTCAAACGAGCCACCAATCACAGCACGCGTTTAGTTTTGAACTTGTTTTACTTGCCCCTGTTGGCGCCTTGGCAACAGCGCGAATATAGGGTTCAACGTGAGTGACATGACATCACATCAATGCAACAGGCATAACATTGAGCGCCTGTGTCTTGATAAATGATGGAAGAAACTAACGTTACTGACTCTAACATGCCACAACACCCATGGCCTTATTTACGCACTTTTTTTTTTTTTGAAGTTATTGAAAAGAAGAACGAGTCCTTCCTCGGCCCTGTACAATTTCGTCATACAAGAATTCTCCTTCCAATCCAAGGAAACACGTAGAGGTAAGCCATTTTCATTTCACAATTTTTTTTTTTACGAGAAATCTAACAATAGCTTGCAGAAAACTGTTTCATTGTGTATGTTAAAATATAGACTATGTGACGTCACGTCACCATGGACATTGTACACATCAACAACTAAGTTAGCTGTTTCACCATATTTCATAGTATTTGTTTTTGAAACTTTTCAAAGCTGAGGGCTCTGATATAGTGAAATTCGATGTTAACATGTTGTTGGAATATAAATTCTATTTTAAATAGTTTTACATGCAGCGTATTCAATTCCATTTATTTGTATTAGCATTTTTCACAATACATATAGTTTCAAAGTACCTTTACAGAAAGTATGTCTACATTTCAATTTAGAGTGATCTGTTATCAGAGGTGACTGTGTCCAAGTTATCTACAGTATGTCAGAAATTTACAGTTCTAAGATAATAAAAATCATGCTGTTATTAGCTAACATCTTATTTTAATTTAAATTAAACAAGCTAATTAAAGTAATTATTACAAGTTGGGAACATAATGATTACATTATACGAAAATTTAGCATTGGTGCATGTATGATGCTAAAACAGTTGACTGGTGGAGTGCTCCTTATTAACAGTGATTGTTATTTTCAAAAGTTCAGCTTCCAAAGACTGTGATCTAACTAAGCCTATTCTGAAAATAATGTACACTGTAGCATACATCTATGACATGCTAAAAGCACATGAAATACTTATTTTATTTAATCAAAGAGAGGGGACTGATCTCTGGTTTAACTTAATGTTTTGAATGTTTCCTTTTTGCAGAGAAAACATGGTAGCCACATGCAGAGATATATTGCCCTAACAGCGCCAAGGAAAAGAAAAATGGAGAGCGAGGAGGCTCCTTCAACCTCCAGACAGTTGAAGTTGAGAGAAACCAAGCTAGTCACACAGAAGAATGTTGATCATGCAGTGTTGAATTTTGTGACCCAGAGTCTACAACCCTTTAGAGTGGTGGACCAGCCATCATTTCAAGCTTTCTTGCATGAACTTCAACCTAACGCCTCCCTCATGTCAAAGACCACTCTGCGACGTACGATGGATGAAGCAGTACTTGAAATGAAGAAAAATCTAAAAAAAACTATGTCAGGGATCGATTTCATAGCAACGACAACAGATTGTTGGAGTTCAAGGAGAAGAGGTTTTATCAGTGTCACTGGCCACTGGGTTGATCCTAACAGTCTGGAGAGGTGCTCAGTAGCACTAGCATGCAGGCAGCTCAAAGGTTCGCACACTTTTGATGTTTTGGCTTGCACACTAAATGTGACATACATTCTGAATTCGGCATACAGAATAAGGTTGTTCGAACTACTACGGACAATGGGTCAATTTTTTAAAGGCATTTCGTATATATGGACAGCAAGATGAGAACAATAACTCTGCTTCAGGTGAGGCTGAAGATGATGAGATCAATGACGAGATGTGTGGTGATGATGAGGACGTGGATGTGGATGGTGTTGAGGTGGACTTTGTAGAGGTCACAGCTGTTTTAGATGAAGATGATGGCTTACAATTCCAACTTCCGAAACATCATCGATGTGCCTGCCATTTATTAAACTTGCTTTCCACAATGGATGCAGCAAAAGCCTGTTCAAGCCTACAAGAAGCTGTCCCGATCAGCATTCGCTAAGTTTCATGCACTATGGAATAAGTGTGGCAGATCTGCTGCTGCTGCAGAGATTATAGAAGACACTTGCAAAATTCAGCTGATCCGCCCCAACGCAACAAGGTGGAATTCCTTATTTCTTGCCATTGAGAGAATTCTTTGAATAATTAAAGATCAGGAAGAGGGGGCTATCAGAACCGTCTGCACTTCATTCAAGTTGCCAATTTTCTTCCATTTCTTTAAATTCATGTTCCAGTAATGGAAGGTCGCTGTTGGACAGTGTTTTCTCTACTTCCTGTTTGCCTTCTGTAGCAAATTGTAGCTCCGTGTAGCTGTTTTTTTTAAAAAAAAATTTTTCTAGAATCTTTATCTTACTATCACTCTCTGTTTTTTAAAGTGGTAAAATATAACTTAATTCACACCATATTTCTGATATTATCGATCAATCTTATCAGATTAACTTTGTTCGTTCACTTTTATTTTATATCCGTGAGTGCAGTACACCTGCAAAGCGTTAGCACTCGTTAGCTTGTCATTAGCGTTTTCATTCGAACCTATCGCTGTTTTCTTTTCTCCTCTCCCTCGCTCCAGTTTTTCACAAGTTCATCAAACAACCGCAGTAAGAATTTTCATCAAGCACGGTGAGTAATGGCTTCTCCTATCATTGTTTCTTGCACCTCTTGCCACATGTACAGTTTATCTATCTCTGTCGCTGATGAGGGATTCACATGTGATAAATGTAGGGAAATAGTTAGGCTGACAGAGAAGATTTCAGAATTAGAGACACGCATCCAAACTTTAATTGAGGACAGTAAGAATGTTAGGGCTCTAGATACGGCTTTGGATGCGTCTAGCTCAGGGATTCCTGTACATTGTTCGGTTCCGGAAACAGAGCCCCAGCAGCAGGGCAACTGGGTGACGGTGAGGCAGCGTAGTCGTGGGTCAAAACACCGCTCTTCTGTTCCGATCAAAACATTAAACAGGTTCTCCCCACTCAGTGATGCACCCACTGAGAAACCTGATGAAAGTGCTCTAGTTATTGGTGATTCTATTGTACGGAACGTGAATATAGAGACAACAGCCACCATAGTCAAATGTTTACCGGGAGCCAGAGCGCCTGACATCTTGGCAAATTTAAAAGTGCTGGCTAATGCTAAACGTAAATACAGTAAGATTCAGCATTCTGGATCAGCACCTAGAAAGGACCTCTACATCCTTGAAAGACAGCGGAGACCAGGAAAACTAGAGCCCCAGATACAGATCCCCTGTAAAGACCTTGTCTCAGAGGAGCACCAGGACAAGACCACAGGAAACAGATGATTCTTCTGCACAATCTGACTTTGCTGCAGCCTGGAATTGAACTACTGGTTTCGTCTGGTCAGAGGAGAACTGGCCCCCCAACTGAGCCTGGTTTCTCCCAAGGTTTTTTTCTCCATTCTGTCACCGATGGAGTTTCGGTTCCTTGCCGCTGTCGCCTCTGGCTTGCTTAGTTGGGGACACTTCATCTACAGCGATATCGTTGACTTGATTGCAAATAAATGCACAGACACTATTTAACTGAACAGAGATGACATAACTGAATCCAATGATGAACTGCCTTTAACTATCATTTTTGCATTATTGACACTGTTTTCCTAATGAATGTTGTTCAGTTGCTTTGACACAATGTATTTTGTTTAAAGCGCTATATAAATAAAGGTGACATTGACATTGACATTAAGATTGTTATTCATGCCGGCGCTAATGATGTTCGACTTCGCCAGTCGGAGATCACTAAAAATAACATTAAAGAGGTGTGTGAACTTGCAAGCACGATGTCAGACACTGTAATATGCTCTGGTCCCCTCCCTGCTTACCGTGGTGATGAGATGCATAGCAGATTGTCATCACTCAATGGCTGGATGTCTAAGTGGTGCCCACAGAATAACATAGGTTTCATAGACAATTGGACGAGCTTTTGGGGCAGACCTGACCTGTTTAAAAGAGATGGTCTTCATCCCTCCTGGGGTGGCGCCACTCTTCTCTCTAGAAATATGGCAAATAGTCTTAGTATTTATACTTGACTAACTGGGGCCCAGGTCAGGAAGCAGACAGACTGGCTAAACCGACCGTCTGCTAGCTGCCTCCCGTCACAGAGGTCAGTTAATTCTCAGCACATAGAGACTCTTTCACCTAGATATCACACTATAGAGACTGTGTCTGTTCCCCGAACTAGAAAATACAAAAAACGTCCAAACCAAGTTAAGATTAACAATTTAATTGAGGTTCAACAAATAAAAAACAGAAGCAATATGGATAAACAAATGATAAAGCTTGGCTTATTGAATATCAGATCCCTTTCTACGAAAACACTTTTTGTAAATAATATGATCACTGATCATAATATAGATGTACTCTGTTTGACAGAAACCTGGCTAAAACCTGATGATTACATTATTTTAAATGAGTCCACCCCCCAAGATTACTGTTATAAACATGAGCCACGTCTAAAAGGCAAAGGTGGAGGTGTTGCTTCAATTTATAACAACGTTTTCAGGATTTCTCAGAGGGCAGGCTACAAGTATAACTCGTTTGAAGTAATGGTACTTCATATAACATTATCCAAAGAAACAAATGTTAATGATAAATCCCCTGTTATGTTTGTACTGGCTACTGTATACAGGCCACCAGGGCACCATACAGACTTTATTAAAGAGTTTGGTGATTTTACATCCGAGTTAGTTCTGGCTGCAGATAAAGTTTTAATAGTTGGTGATTTTAATATCCATGTTGATAATGAAAACGATGCATTGGGATCAGCATTTATAGACATTCTGAACTCTATTGGTGTTAGACAACACGTTTCAGGACCTACTCATTGTCGAAATCATACTCTAGATTTAATACTGTCACATGGAATTGATGTTGATGGTGTTGAAATTATTCAGCCAAGTGATGATATCTCAGATCATTATTTAGTTCTTTGCAAAATTCATATAGCCAAAATTGTAAATTCTACTTCTTGTTACAAGTATGGAAGAACTATCACTTCTAACACAAAAGACTGCTTTTTAAGTTATCTTCCTGATGTATCCAAATTCCTTAGCATATCCAAAACCTCAAAACAACTTGATGATGTAACAGAAACTATGGACTCTCTCTTTTCTAGCACTTTAAATAAAGTTGCTCCTTTACGCTTAAGGAAGGTTAAGGAAAACAGTTTGACACCATGGTATAATGAGCATACTCGCACCCTAAAGAGAGCAGCCCGAAAAATGGAGCGCAGCTGGAGGAAAACAAAACTAGAGGTATTTCGTATTGCTTGGCGGGAAAGTAACATATCCTACAGAAAAGCATTAAAAACTGCTAGATCCGATTACTTTTCTTCTCTTTTAGAAGAAAACAAACATAACCCCAGGTATTTATTCAATACAGTGGCTAAATTAACGAAAAATAAAGCCTCAACAAGTGTTGACATTTCCCAACACCACAGCAGTAATGAGTTTATGAACTACTTTACTTCTAAAATCGATACTATTAGAGATAAAATTGCAACCATTCAGCCGTCAGCTACAGTATCACATCAGACAGTGCACTATAGACCCCCTGAGGAACAGTTCCACTCATTCTCTACCATAGGAGAGGAAGAATTGTATAAACTTGTTAAATCATCTAAACCAACAACATGTATGTTAGACCCTATACCATCTAAGCTCCTGAAAGAGGTGCTTCCAGAAGTCATAGATCCTCTTCTGACTATTATTAATTCCTCATTGTCATTAGGACATGTCCCCAAAACCTTCAAACTGGCTGTTTTTAAGCCTCTCATCAAAAAACCACAACTTGACCCCAAAGAACTAGTTAATTATAGACCAATCTCGAATCTCCCTTTTCTGTCCAAGATACTAGAAAAGGTGGTATCCACACAATTATATTCCTTCTTAGAGAAAAATGGTATATGTGAGGATTTCCAGTCAGGATTTAGACCGTATCATAGTACTGAGACTGCTCTTCTTAGAGTTACAAATGATCTGCTCTTATCATCTGATCGTGGGTGTATCTCTCTATTAGTTTTATTGGATCTTAGTGCTGCGTTTGACACAATTGACCACAACATTCTTTTGCATAGACTTGAATACTTTGTTGGCATCAGTGGAAGTGCATTAGCATGGTTTAAATCGTACTTATATGTTCGCCATCAGTTCGTAGCAGTGAATGAAGATGTATCCTATCGATCACAAGTGCAGTATGGAGTACCTCAAGGCTCAGTACTAGGGCCGCTACTCTTCACGCTTTATATGTTACCCTTGGGAGATATCATCAGGAAACATGGTGTTAGCTTTCACTGTTATGCTGATGATACTCAGCTCTATATTTCTTCGCAGCCCGGTGAAACACACCAATTTGAAAAACAAATGGATTGCATAGTCGATATAAAAAACTGGATGACGAGTAATTTCTTACTGCTAAATTCTGAAAAAACAGAGGTGTTAATTATAGGACCTAAAAACTCTGCTTGTAATAACCTAGAACACTGTCTAAGACTTGATGGTTGCTCTGTCAATTCTTCGTCATCAGTTAGGAACCTAGGTGTGCTATTTGATCGCAATCTTTCCTTAGAAAGCCACGTTTCTAGCATTTGTAAAACTGCATTTTTCCATCTCAAAAATATATCTAAATTACGGCCTATGCTCTCAATGTCAAATGCAGAAATGTTAATCCATGCATTTATGACCTCAAGGTTAGATTATTGTAATGCTTTATTGGGTGGTTGTTCTGCACGCTTAGTAAACAAACTACAGCTAGTCCAAAATGCAGCAGCAAGAGTTCTTACTAGAACCAGGAAGTATGACCATATTAGCCCGGTCCTGTCAACACTGCACTGGCTCCCTATCAAGCATCACATAGATATTAAAATATTGCTTATTACTTATAAAGCCCTGAATGGTTTAGCACCTCAGTATTTGAATGAGCTCCTTTTACATTATAATCCTCTACGTCCGCTACGTTCTCAAAACTCAGGCAATTTGATAATACCTAGAATATCAAAATCAACTGCAGGCGGCAGATCCTTTTCCTATTTGGCGCCCAAACTCTGGAATAACCTACCTAACATTGTTCGGGAGGCAGACACACTCTTGCAGTTTAAATCTAGATTAAAGACCCATCTCTTTAACCTGGCATACACATAACATACTAATATGCTTTTATTATCCAAATCCGTTAAAGGATTTTTAGGCTGCATTAATTAGGTAAACCGGAACCGGAAACACTTCCCATAACAACCTATGTACTTGCTACATCATTAGAAGAATGGCATCTATGCTAATATTTGTCTTTTTCTCTCTTGTTCCGAGGTCACCGTGGCCACCAGATCCAGTCTGTGTCCAGATCAGAGGGTCACTGCAGTCACCCGGATCCAGTACGTATCCAGACCAGATGGTGGATCAGCACCTAGAAAGGACCTCTATATCCCTTAAAGACAGCGGAGACCAGGACAACTAGAGCCCCAGATACAGATCCCCTGTAAAGACCTTGTCTCAGAGGAGCACCAGGACAAGACCACAGGAAACAGATGATTCTTCTGCACAATCTGACTTTGCTGCAGCCTGGAATTGAAATACTGGTTTCGTCTGGTCAGAGGAGAACTGGCCCCCTAACTGAGCCTGGTTTCTCCCAAGGTTTTTTTCTCCATTCTGTCACCGATGGAGTTTCGGTTCCTTGCCGCTGTCGCCTCTGGCTTGCTTAGTTGGGGACACTTCATCTACAGCGATATCGTTGACTTGATTGCAAATAAATGCACAGACACTGTTTAACTGAACAGAGATGACATAACTGAATCCAATGATGAACTGCCTTTAACTATCATTTTTGCATTATTGACACTGTTTTCCTAATGAATGTTGTTCAGTTGCTTTGACGCAATGTATTTTGTTTAAAGCGCTATATAAATAAAGGTGACATTAATGATAATGGTAAACAGCATGTTTTTTTTTAAAACTCATTACTTTGAATAGTTGTTTGACTACTCCATGCTCAGTAAGGATTGGATAGGAGTAGATACTGGGAGAAGTACCAGAATTTATGACTCTTGAGGGCCTTGTAATTCCACTGTTTGTAAAATGACACACACACACACACTTAAAATTGTAATGACATGAAATTATTAATTGTTGTTGTTTCAATGTGTGATAGGCTGAGTCCAGTTGAAATTGCCTTTCTGGAGGAGTATGCCAGGACCATGAGCCTCGTTGCCAAAGCCCTCAACATTCTTCAGGCTGAAATCGATGTTCAGATGGGATGGCTTCTGCCTACTCTGACCCTCCTCATCTCGAAACTTGACCGAATTGGCATTACCTCCAGGTACTGCAAACCTCTGGTTGGTGCCCTACAAGAAGGCCTGCAGCAGTGGTTTGGAAACATGCTGGTAGAACCAGAGTTTATTGCGGCTGCAATACTTGTCCCGAAATTTAAAACATCCTGGACATTGGATGAAAACATTGTCAAACTAGGTCAGATTAATTTATTTTTATTTTTAAAAGTGTCATTAGTTAAAGATTCAGAGAAACTGAGCCAAATGTTTTTTTTTAAGATATCCAACTAAGATTTTATCTTGACATTCTCAATTTGTTTAGGTTTGTTTAAATACTGTTCTTTTGATATTTTAATCTGGAGAAATGTGTGATTATAGTAAAGTTTTGATTCTTAGCATCTATGCGAATGTCCATTTCAGGCCTGGACTACATCAAGGACCATCTGGAGGAAGAGACTTTGAATCAGCCGCCAGCTGATGGTTCCAGTGGCTCTGAGGAAGAGGACTTCTTTGCCAGCATGAAGCCTACTCATGGTCAGGAAGATATCAAGCAGTTAGATGGCTACCTTGCCTGCAAAGCTGATGACAAAGACATTCTCAAGTCCTTTCCATCAGTCTGTAAGTTGTCTTTGAAGCTCAATACTGCTTTACCCGCCTCTGCAGCTTGTGAACGTCTTTTCAGCACAGCAGGGCTTATTTTCAGTCCCAGGAGGGCAAGAATGGACTCACACAACTTTGAGAATCAGCTCCTTCTCA
The DNA here is from genome assembly GCF_963082965.1 of Carassius carassius. Classification (NCBI taxonomy): domain Eukaryota; kingdom Metazoa; phylum Chordata; class Actinopteri; order Cypriniformes; family Cyprinidae; genus Carassius; species Carassius carassius. The sequence goes on from NC_081800.1 coordinate 26,831,984, forward strand.
AGCTGAATAAAAGATATTGCCACTTTAGTATGATCATCAGTGCCATACTGTACTAGCATGCTCACCAAAAGTAATTAATGGAATGCTGATTAATAATGTTTACTGCCACAACTATTATTCATTGCCATTTGAGGCTTGTTATTTTAGTATGTCACTTGTGATGACAGGTTATGTAATTTGTTTTGAGATTTTCACACTATGCTGAGGTCACCTTAGTTGATATATTTTATTCATTTATTTAATTAAATTTTTTTACCAAGTATCACCAGGTTTCATGTGAAGCAGTATAGAGTTAATAATACACAAATACTGACAATTACATGTAAAAGCATTACTAAATATTGTTCCTGACTGTGTGGGGAAATTCATAACTGAAATAGTATTATATACACCTACTATATGCAGTTGTGACTGGCAAGTGCGTTTCTTCTGATCACAAACACTAGTTCCTATTACAGTGAATCTGATATGGCCAGTTTATATTTATACACAGAGACATTCAGATATGATATAGTAAAGGAAAACTCATGTTAACCTGTGTTTTGCAAGTTTAAGTTTAAATAAAAACTTGGATAACTGTAACGAATAAATGTTAAACTGAAACTACCTGCTCTCAAGTCCTGTTATTTCATTTAGTTCTAAAGGAATTTTTTGTGCTTATGAATTTTTTTTATAGACATCAGTGTCTGACTAATTGTCATTTTATTAATAGATTGGTGTGCCAAGAGTGACATTACAGTCTTTATGTAGACTGAGTTAAGCAGGAGACTTGTGACAAAAATGATAATAGGACATTATAGCCATAAAAAAAGCATTGTACTTGGATACTTAAGTACATTTGAAGGCAAATACTTTTGTACTTTTACTCAAGTGAATGTTTAAAGGCAGCACTTCTACTTTTACTTGAGTAATATTTTACCTTGGGTATCTATACTTTAACTCAAGTACATGGTATGTGTACTTCGTCCACCACTGCTTCTAATAGAGATAACTGTGCTTCCACTCAGATTTCCTTTAATATCATCCACACTTACATTAAGAGGTACCCCTGAAATAACCCCTCTGATTCCATTACCTTCTGTGCATATCTTTCCTCCTGCCAACGTTTTCATTTTCAGAATTTTTTGTTTTTGCTTTTCATCCTTACATTTAATCATTATTCTTCCCTTGTTTAGACAAGCTACAGCTTTCACTACTCCTATCTTTTTATCAACTGCTTTCGATAATCTAACAGGATGAGTTTGTTGTTCTGACTGCTTAGGAAAAGTAATTAGGACCTTGATTTCTCTTTCCCCCTCTTTATCATCTCCACTGCACATTTCTTTTACTTTATTAATTGTTCATTCATAAGTCCTATCGCGATAATAACTTTAGATCAGGCATTTAAAACAGCTACTACTGCCCTGAGGCCTACGTGGACCCGATTTCAGCCAAGTATAGGTCTCTGCAGGAAAGTAATGTGAGTTACCAGTTCAGGGTGTTTTTACCATTTTATTTTGCTCTTATCTCTTTCTCTGTAGTGTGACAGTCCACTCTTCAGAAAAGTGATGGTTTGGGAGATAATACATTAGAAGATCCTGTAAGCCCCGAAGCAACCAGTCCTTCAAACATTATCAAACTAAATATGTTATTTCTGTGTAAATTCAATTTAGGATGTAATTATTAATAATTACAAGGGTTTTCTTTACAAGCAGTGGGCTTTGGAAAAGTACTGAGATGAATAAAATCTGAGGTTTAACTGCAGACTTTTCTTGTGTGATAGAAATCATGATAGAATGAATGTGAAGTCAGTAAGCTTATTGAAGTGAAATGGGTTTACCATAACTGAATAGTGTATTGTGAGCATGAAACGATCAGGACAGGTATCTGAAGTTATAACTGTATTAATACAATTTGACATGAAACACCTGAGATCAGGACAGGGATCTGAAGCCATAACTGTATTTATATAATTTGATATGAAACACCTGAGATCAGGACAGGGATCTGAAGCCATAACTGTATGAATATAATTTGACATGAAACACCTGAGATCAGGAAAGGTATTTAAAGTTATAACTGTATTTATGTAATTTGACATGAAACACCTAAGATCAGGACAGGTATTTAAAGTTATAACTATTAATGTAATTTGACATGAAACACCTGAGATCAGGACAGCGATCTGAAGTCTTAACGGTGTTAATGTAATTTAACATGAAAGGACAACTAGAGCCCCAGATACAGATCCCCTGTAAAGACCTTGTCTCAGAGGAGCACCAGGACAAGACCACAGGAAACAGATGATTCTTCTGCACAATCTGACTTTGCTGCAGCCTGGAATTGAACTACTGGTTTCGTCTGGTCAGAGGAGAACTGGCCCCCCAACTGAGCCTGGTTTCTCCCAAGGTTTTTTTTCTCCATTCTGTCACCGATGGAGTTTCGGTTCCTTGCCGCTGTCGCCTCTGGCTTGCTTAGTTGGGGACACTTCATCTACAGCGATATTGTTGACTTGATTGCAAATAAATGCACAGACACTGTTTAACTGAACAGAGATGACATAACTGAATCCAATGATGAACTGCCTTTAACTATCATTTTTGCATTATTGACACTGTTTTCCTAATGAATGTTGTTCAGTTGCTTTGACGCAATGTATTTTGTTTAAAGCGCTATATAAATAAAGGTGACATGAAACATCTGAGATCAGGAAAGGTATTAAAGTTATAACTGTATTTATGTAATTTGACATGAAACACCTGAGATCAGGAGAGGTATTTGAAGTTATAACAGGTTAATGCCATTTTAACAGTATGGATGTATTTTGACACGAAATACCTGCGATCGCGGAAAGGTTACCTTATAAGTTGTAACAGTATGAGTATAATATGAAAAACAGACACGAACTCAGAGAAGTAACACTATTTGAAGCAATTTTAGCAAACGGATTTCCTCCCCAATCTGCGCATGATCGTTGACCTATGCAAATTATCAAATAGGCCACGCCTGCCCGATGACGCAATATCTGTTACGCTGTTCTGAAATCCCTGGAAAAAGCATAGACAGTAAAAGAAGGAAACAGTGCTAGCCCTCATGACATCGGCCCATCCTATATAATGTCTATGCATCCGGGCATGTGCGAGTAGCGATAGCCATAGACATATAAATACCTAGACGCCTCATTGGCCGCTCGACCGCACCTCAACGATCAGGCGTCTAGGTATTTTTTTATGTCTATGGTGATAGCCATTATGTATATCTATGGTGACAGCCTACTTTTCAGCTTGATGGTGACGTAATCGCACTGCGACGGTAGCGGAAAAGACGTGGCAAAAATGCAACCTAGATTCTAAAAAATATAGATGATAGAACCTGAGAGTGTATAGTTCCATGCTAATATTTGCATCAGTTTGTGGTTGACTGGTATTTGTATTGATCCTTTAAGGTAAATATGGTATTGTTTCACTATTAATATGTTGATTAAGTGCGAGAAGTATGTTGCAGTTGAACAGCTAAACATCCGTGTACTGTCACTGTCAACTTGCTTACATTTACCTTCTGTCGGACTAAGTAATGGCACAGTTTTGTATATGTATTAACTACCGGAGTTGACCGTTTATATTCAAGCTATATTTAAAAGTGTCAAGAAGAGCTGCATCGGCTAAATGTTTTATATTTAAAATGTATGTTTGGGAGTACATTAGAATCCACCCTCGACTCAAGGTGGATTTAGTGTACTCGAGTTAACAGATATATTCTTGATGATTATATATTGCTCTTTTCCTTGACAGAAAGACCATGGGTTTGTGCAAGTGTCCTAAGAGGAGGGTGACGAACTTATTCTGCTTTGAACATCGTGTCAACGTTTGTGAGCACTGTCTTGTATCCAATCACAATAAGGTTAGTTCTCTAATATTTAGTTAAAATTCATGACCGAAAGGGATAGTTTACATCAAAAAAAGGGAAATTATGTTAGCTTCATATCATTATATTTCTTTCTTTCTTTCTTAAGTAGAATGTAAAATATTATATTTTGAAAAATGTTGGTAACCAAACAGTTTTGGTTTCCATTGATTTCCATGGCATGGACAAAATTCAGTGGTCAAACTACTTGGCTTATTGGCATTCTTCAAAATTATCATCTTTGTATAAACAAAACTGCATGAATTTGTGATGGCGTGAGCGTGAGTAAATGATGACAGGATTTTCACTTTTGGGTGGATTATCTCTTTAAGGAGAAAATATATTTTGAAAATGTATAAACACAAACACTTTGTTACTTTATATTTGTACAGTGTATTGTACAGTCATACCTACAGTGGCTACAAGACAGCGATTACAACCCAAACTGCAGCCTGTGCAGCCAGCCCTTAGATTCCCAGGATACTGTTCGGCTAGTTTGTTATGGTGAGTACAGCAGGCATAATGTTTTACAGTGAATTCAGTCTGAAAGTTTACAAAAGAAAAAAGTAGGCATTTTATTTTAGGCTGTTTATTAAAAAGAAGTCTTTTGAAGCTGTATTCTGTGTGGAATTAAGCTGTATGCTTTGAAACACTTTATATTAGGCACTCTCAGCAGTCATTTTCACACAGCAGCAAACCCTCTCCTGTGTTTAATTCTAAGATGTATATTGATATATTTGGTGTTGTCCTATATTACATTTAAAAGTAGTTTCTATTAAATAGTTTTTCAACATAACATTCTGCACACACAAAAGTTCTGCAGTACAGTGGTTAAAACAACACTGCATTCATTTGGTCCACGCACAAACTGAACAAAAAGACCTACAGTATACCAAATATATTTGGTACGATTGTGTGTACCTTTACACCCCTAAGCGGAATATTTATTTTTTTTTATTTTTTTTTCTCTCATTACATCTAATTTATTTACCATGTCAGATTTATTCCACTGGTCATGTCTGAATGAGCTCGCCTCCCGTCAGCCTCTCTACACGGCACCAGCTGGGTACCAGTGCCCATCATGCCAGGGTCCTGTGTTCCCACCCCCAAACCTGGCCAGTCCTGTTGCAGACATGCTGAGAGAACAACTGTCCTATGTCAACTGGGCTAGAGCTGGACTGGGCCTTCCACTGGTGAGGGAGAATATGATTATATGGTTATATGGTGATACACTTACGTCAAAACTATAGACACACACGTTCCTTTATTAATACTATTTAGCACATCTGAGTTAAATAGTAGGACATAAGTAAACCTTAATAAACTAGATTTGTAAAGTTTGTGAACAAACTTTGAAGTTGGCTTGAGAAAGCAACTTTTAAAGTATATATACCTTCATGAGTATGTTCAAGACATTTGCCTTTGAAAATGAATTAAAACTTATTTAGCCATTCATTTGCAATGATATATTGTTACTTCCTTCTATCTAGATTGAAGATCCACCTAAGAGTGAGGAAAGTACACCACATGACGTTACATGCTACTCTGAGTGGTCATCTTTTGAGAGTGAGTTTGTCATAATTGTAATTTACATCTTTGGTAGGGTTCCCACTTGTCTTGGAAAACATAGAAATCTGTGATGTATTTTTGCCGGCATAAAAAATCGGTCATAAGTTTACATAAACCTACTAGAATCTGCAAATGATATGCATTATATTTAGTACTACTGCCGTTAATAAGCTATTTTATATAACACGTGTGCATATACATGTAGTACATACATAAGTGTAGTATTTGTTAAAAGTATTAACATTTTGCAGATTCTGCAAACAGTGTTAATTTAAAAAAATATTTGTTAATGAAAATTTTTCTGTGACAGACAAGATGTTGACAAACTAAAACTAATATCTGATGTTACAAACTATGAGGAAATATACGCCACGTCTTTAACAAGACGAGATGGGGACTATAATGTTATTTGAGGATTACTTGACATTCAAAATACATCCTATAGGCCAGTATATTTATATCGTATATCTAGTCTTAGTATGGCAGCTGCAATGGATGAATATGCGAACTAGCGATCTAAAACAAAGGCCTCAGCACCCAAAGGTGTAGGGATCAGGTGACCAGATGTCCCGTTTTTCCCAGGAGCCACAATTCGTTGTCGATTAACTTAAAGTTAGTGAAGGCGGTATAGGCGGAATCAGTATTGCTAATTTAGAATTAGTTTTGCTAAATTTACCTAAATGTAACTTTTCAGATTGCCCTAGCAACAAATGTAGCAATTTTTTTAATTTGGCTTTTTTTTTGCCATTTTTGATAAGTGACCTAGACCATGAAAAGACACACATTTCCCATCCAAATTACACAAAAAGAGGAAACCAAAGATGCCTAGCAGTACACACATCACGTAAACTGCTATCTGCAATTGTTCAATTTAAAAATGATTTAATACTTGTTAATTTATGATACACTTTGTTAGTAGCTTGTACTAGGGATGGTCCAATCTGCCTTTTTTTCCTCTGATACCGATTCCGATACTTAGGGTTCAGCATTGGCCGATACAGATACCGATCCGATTAGGGGTGCACCGATCGAGATCGGCCGATCGTTAATGCGCATCTCGCCAGTAAAGCCGGTTATCTAATCAGCGGTAAATTCCATCAGGTGCGTGATTTCACATAGAGCCGATGTTACTACACAGAGCCGTTGTTAAATGTCTAGTTGCGCAAATAAACGCTGATGATGAACGTGGATTTGCGCATCTTCTCAGTTAACAATGGCTCTGTGTAGTACCAGTTGCTCTATGTGAAATCACGCACCTGATGGAATTTACCGCTGATTACAGAACCGGCTTTACTGATGAGATGCGCATAACGATCGGCCGATCTCGATCGGTGCACCCCTAGATCCGATAGCAGTAAAGTTTTTTTCCCCCATTTAAATAAATGTAGAATTTATATATCTCTGTGTGTGAAACTGATAATCATTCTTTCACAATCTACTAGATACAGACTACGTAATTAAAAAAAATAATAAAAGAAACAATAAATATGGAAAAATATAGGCCTATGCATATTAATAATATATGACAAAAATGTATCATAAACTAGGTTAGGATAATTCGGCAGGAAAAGCTATTCTAGAAAAATCACTGCACAATAATTTTAGAAATCCAAACATTTAGTGAAAAAACTATTTTGTGGGGAACAAATAAGTGTTGCACTAAATATGGTAAAATGTTACACATTGCTATTTGTATTAAAAAATCCATTCATTAAAAACATTCATGAATGTATTTATATATAAGTATATACTATAAAATTAAAATACATTATTTTTAAATGTATAGCATATTTTTTTAATAAGGCAACAACATATGATAGATACGATAGGACAAAACAAATACAGTGTAGCATGAAGCGTTTACACTTGAAGTAACACAGCGTCACTGCCACACAATTTTGGAGAGAGCTTTGCTGAGCTGTATTCCCATTGACATGCTCCATACTCCCTGAGCAGGGGAAAACTGTTAACATTCATTAACGGATTTGCACTACATTTGGAATGTCTTCACAAACGGACAAGTGTGACATCATATACATCTGTAAATAAATACAATTAAAATTCATGTCTCACACACTTCAATGCACTTTGAATGGAACATATACTTCACTTCGGAATCATGGTAGAATGTCCTGTGATGTCCACTTTACAGGGCACTAATGTTTGAATAAAACAAACGTCTGAAGCGATAAGAGAAAGTACAAAATGTGCAGAGCAATGGGGTGCGAGGACTGGAATTGAGAACCGCTGCATTACGCTATTATATGGCTTCACAAGTAATTCTGAATAATTTGCACAATCAGAAAAAAAAAAAAATTCTCAAATTTGGATTGACCGATATCTGAAAAATTGCTGTATCGGAGCAATACCCGATTTCAATATCGGATCGTCACACCCCTAGCTTGTACCTGAGATTGTTGATCAGTTAGTACTCCGTAAGAAAAATGGAAAAGATACTAGTAATTTTCCAGGATATTATCCATTTATCACCCTGTAAACACATGAAAACATAATGCGTAATTTAAAATGCAGGTAAAAAAATACGGAAAATTCTTTCATATTAACAAAGTAGAGTGTGCCCTATTTTTACAGACTTTTCTTAGAGTCTAGCACACTAACTACGAAATACACTGCTTAAAGCATAATTGTTGGGAAGGTGTAGTTATTACTAGTTTACTAGCTATTAAAAAATAATAATAATTGTAATCATTCAAAAACGTGTTTGTGTTCAATAATTCAATGAATTTAAAAGTACAGTCATTTATATTTTAATATTATTTTATACATGTTATATTACAAACAAATTAAAATTAATTAATTTATTTTTTTTTGCTGAGATTTGATGTGACACAATTTTGCGTTGTGACTATGCAATGACATTGCGCAATGACATCATAACGTCATTTAGCAACTTTTAACAACAAATCGACCTTCCTTTAGCAACTTTCTCTGAAAATTAGTTGGGAACACTGGGCGGAATTGCATTGATAGTAGTGCTCTCTCTCATGCATGCTCCACTGTAGTTCTCATATACAGTGCGCAATCAGTTCTCAGTACTCTAATACATACACAGCAGTTCAGATTTCTTTCATGTAGAATATCTCATGTAAATACAGTTTATGGATTAAAGGGTTAGTTCACCCAAAAAGGAAAATTATGTCATTAACCTGTTAGCCTGTCCCCCCGTTATGGGACTCACAGCTGAAAGTGCTCTACCTAACTTATAATTGTAACAGTTTCCTACTTCAGTGTGTTACAAACATAATTTTGGTGTCTTTGGAAAGAAGACCCTTTGGGCTTTACTCTTTATCAACCAAATTTGATAATGCTCAAAAATATTAAAAGTTATAGACACTGAAGTGCCTTGATTTTTATTTTTACCACACACAAATATTTTATTTATTTGATATAAAAATACATGAAATCAGTCCTGGAGCAATCTAGAAAAGTAATGGGTTGAAAGTCACATGTCTCATGAGTTTCTATTTCAAATCTGAAGATCTCATGAAAAATGAGACTCCTGCAAATATTTTTCTGAGACTATGTCTAGACCCCCCACCCCCCAAATATAAGAAAATATTTCCCAATAGTATTGAAGGCTTCTACAAACTATTTAGTCATTAAACATACCACTGCATAGTTTTTTCAATTATAAAACACATAGACACAAACAAAGACACAAATTTAGACATCATACAAGTCATTTATTTGAGCACTAGAAAAATACAATAAAAATAATTTGAGTAAGAAAAAAAAAAAAAAAAAGATTTAACTTTGTATGCCAATTAGAGAAAATCCTGAGTTTGCTAGAAATGCAGCATTTACAATGAATTACAATGCAAATAAGTGCTGATGTGCTGATGGCCACTTATACAGATGTTAATAACACAAATGCGCCATAAAGTAAATAATCCACTCTCTCTATTCATATAGACACGTTCACTTTGATAGCCGTGATCATACAGTAATAGCGGGCTGATTTGCACTCAAACAGATGGTAATCATGCAGATGCATTCACATTCGACATAAAACACACTCTCACATATATAAAAATTGTTGAGAAAAAAAAAAAACAAGGAAAAAGGCGATCACTGTAAGTTCCGCCTCCATCAGCTGACAGGTGCGTCAGAGCACGTCACAAGCCATCACAAGAGTGCGCTAAAATTCAAATATACTATCTTTCGCCTATCTTTCATTCACTTTTTTTTTTTCGGTGGATCGTCTCATTCTGTTTGTGACACTGTACGCTGCAAAACCATGCCGTTTTTTTTTTTTACTACCAAGACTCCGTTTCTTACCATGAATTATTCCATAACGGACACAAACAGTTCTGTCGCTGAAGAACTGAATGTAAACAAAGGAATTATGATCCATATTACAACGTTATTGCTTCATTGGACTAAACATGCTCCATGAGATGTTGTTCAGTGGACCCTTACCTTTCTAACTTAAATTAAACGAGTCAATCTTTTAGGGCTGCAACTAACGATTATTTTGATAATCGATTAATCTGTCGATTATTTTTACGATTAATCGATTAATCGGTTTATGTACTTATATTTTAGTTTTTTCCATTTTTTCCCCCAAGTAAATTATTAATAAATGGTCTTTATCCTTCAGCATAGATTTTTAAGAGATTTTAACCATTTTGCACTGTCATATCCTCATCAAAAATATACCTGGAGTTGTTTTATTGTGTTAGTAATCCTTTGTCGAACTCTTCTGCAATCAGAACACTGACCCATACTCTAGCAAATTTCACAAGGAGATTTAAAATAATGTTTTCACCATGGCAGTCCTTAGAGCTCCTAAAGTAGTTTAACATCCCGAACGAAGCTTATTAAGGAATCTTTCAGAACATATTTTCACGAAGAATAAGGATAAAACAGAATAAAATTGCAGTGCATTGTATTTTATTATTTACTGGAAAACAGCTTTATAGCTTTTGCTGTGAAATTGTAAACAATCCTTCGAATAAAGTGCCAGTGGCATGAAACCTTAATGGAACTCACAATTTAAAGTAAAATCCATCAGAAGGTTGTCCAGAAAAAAAAATTGGACAGTCACACACAAAAAACCTGCTGTGTGAAAAAGAGCAGTGAATACTTAGAAAAAAAGTGCATTTCAAATATCTTTAAACATTTACCTCTCTCATTCAGTCATAATTAGGCTGCACGACTGAATTTTGAACTGGTAAACGACAAACTGATCATAGAACATGTTTGTAAAGCTTTAAATGTTAACTGTTAAAAAGCAATGTTATCAGCTTTTACGACTAAACATTTGCAAACAACATTGTACTGGAGAATCTGCACAAATAAAAGACTTAGGGGCCGTTCACATATCGCGCCTAAAAACGCGTGGAAAACGCTAGGCGCGCCGCTTTCTCCTCCTTTCCAAAGCGCTCGTGCAGAAGCGCCCCTGAGGCGTCTGCCTTTGCTAAGCAACCATGACGTGTTCTCTCCTTGAAGACGCGGAAATTTCAGCAAAGGATAAATGGATTTGCAGCTCAAAAAATCGCTTGCAGTAGCTCTGCTACTAAATTTATTTCAAAATGGAAATCCATATACAACTATGATCAGCTGTTCCTTTCATCTTGACTGAGCTTTTAACGTTGTTACGGGAAAGGATGAAGCTGATTGGTTAGTTCTTGTCACATGACCCGCGATGCGCTTGCAGCATTCTGAAAAGTTGAGATGTTTTTAACTCGATGCGGTGCGGTGTTGGAAATAACGAACTTGAGCGCGCAAAAGACGCAATATGTGAACGTCCCCTTAAACAGTTCAGTAGTCTTTTTTGAAGGCTCAAAGTAAAGTACTCCCAGGGTGCTTCTCAATTCTTATTTGTGCATCCTCGTTTACTCTCCTCGCGTCTCAGCTCCGCCCCCTGTAGGATGCGAGGGAAGGCTGCAAGGAAAAGACGCGAGGACGGAGGGATCGAATGAAAGCTTTTTTTACACATTGGAATCCTTGATCACTCGAGCGTCACTTCGTTGCGTCATCAGCAGCGCTCAGAGGATCTGCCCTCATGTTGTTGAAATTTGTTTATTTAAGAAATTCATAATAAATAATAATAAAGAAAGATACCCTGTTGAAATATGTGAGGTGTGTGGTTTATATAAACTGCAAAAGTAAAGTAGAAATCAAAATTATTGTGACCGATGTGAAGGGGGAGGAGAATTTATACGTGCGTCACGTTTTAGTCGATAAAACTCTTCCGCATAGGATGCACCTGTGTTTCCTCGCTCATGACTCCTCTGGAAGCCTCCTCACTCCTCGATCCTCGACTCCTCGCGGTGCAATTAGAGAATTGAGATGTCCTTCAAGATGGCTGAGCTCGATCGGTTTCCGGGTCATAGGATAGAGGACGGAGGAGACGAGGAGGGATATTGAGAAGCACCCCCAGTCTCCCACATCCCGCTAAATGCTCTAGAGACGCTGTTCGGGAACCACGTGACATAAAACGAGGCCAGCTATTGGCTATTCGCTACTTCTCCTGCTGTACTGGCTGAGTAAAACCTCCGGTGGCTCATTACTGCCACACTTTGATCACCGCAGATTTGAAATATGCACGAAATGAGCCGCTTACGGCAAATAAAAGTTATTTAGCAGTTGTTTCAGCTCTACAATCTTTTGTTCGTTATCTGGCTCTGCTCTGTGTTCATCTTCAGTTCTCTCTTCACAGCAGTTCAGTCAGTGTACTGTTTGAGTAAAAGAATTACTCCGGGATATTGGTTTGTTTTAATTCAGAGGGAGTGTCAGCCACATTAAAGTCAATGTCAATGTCACCTTTATTTATATAGCGCTTTAAACAAAATACATTGCGTCAAAGCAACTGAACAACATTCATTAGGAAAACAGTGTCAATAATGCAAAAATGATAGTTAAAGGCAGTTCATCATTGGATTCAGTTATGTCATCTCTGTTCAGTTAAATAGTGTCTGTGCATTTATTTGCAATCAAGTCAACGATATCGCTGTAGATGAAGTGTCCCCAACTAAGCAAGCCAGAGGCGACAGCGGCAAGGAACCGAAACTCCATCGGTGACAGAATGGAGAAAAAAACCTTGGGAGAAACCAGGCTCAGTTGGGGGGCCAGTTCTCCTCTGACCAGACGAAACCAGTAGTTCAATTCCAGGCTGCAGCAAAGTCAGATTGTGCAGAAGAATCATCTGTTTCCTGTGGTCTTGTCCTGGTGCTCCTCTGAGACAAGGTCTTTACAGGGGATCTGTATCTGGGGCTCTAGTTGTCCTGGTCTCCGCTGTCTTTCAGGGATGTAGAGGTCCTTTCTAGGTGCTGATCCACCATCTGGTCTGGATACGTACTGGATCCGGGTGACTGCAGTGACCCTCTGATCTGGACACAGACTGGATCTGGTGGCCACGGTGACCTCGGAACAAGAGAGAAACAGACAAATATTAGCGTAGATGCCATTCTTCTAATGATGTAGCAAGTACATAGGTTGTTATGGGAAGTGTTTCCGGTTCCGGTTCCGGTTTACCTAATTAATGCAGCCTAAAAATCCTTTAACGGATTTGGATAATAAAAGCATATTAGTATGTTATGTGTATGCCAGGTTAAAGAGATGGGTCTTTAATCTAGATCAGGGATCGGCAACCTTTTCGGCATGACGTGCCATTTTTTATTTTTATGGTTAACCACTGTGCCAAGTGTGCACAGCCCCCCCAACCCCCGATATAATTCTGTATTTAAACGGTACATACACAATTTTTTATTATACGATAAAAAAAAGTTTTTTTAACCTTTAATCAACATTAATGCACTGCTTTAATTGATGAACGTGCACACACAGACACACACACACACACAACACACACCACTCGCACACAGAGATCTGAGATCGTGCTGTGCAAAAAGTAGCATTCAGAAGCTCATAAACCTATGAGTGTTGTCACGCTACTTTTATTAATCGATGCTGAATGGCTACATTATATTTCTCAACAACAAAGGGGCAAAATCGCTTCATTGTCTGCAGAGAGAGACAATTTACCCCCCCCCCACTTTCTTTCTCTCAAAATGGCCATATTTCAGAAAATTTTTCATCACTGGATATAGCTTTAGGTCATTTAACATTTCTATGGTAAAACGTATTATTAAAAGTTGACTAATGTTAATTGATTTGCAGCTTCATCTTACCTCACTCTCTTTAACGTTAAACTGACGCTTCGCGCTCTGCTTCTGTGAACAGTAAACCCCGCCTACTTTGATCTGATTGGCCATCTCAGTGATTTTGACATTGACGAGTGCTGTTAGACCGAGGCTTTGATCTGAAGCACCTAGTATGTGCAGTGTTTGCACGTGCATCCATGCAAGTTAATTCTCACACTTTAAAACTTTAATAGTAGCTCCTAACAGGCTGTGTGACTATGAGAAGTTATTACATCAAACTGTACGTCATTATACAGTTTTCCTTATTGCTTGCGTGCCAGCGATTATCCCTCTGCGTGCGACTGTTGGCACGCGTGCCGTAGGTTGCCAACCCCTGATCTAGATTTAAACTGCAAGAGTGTGTCTGCCTCCCGAACAATGTTAGGTAGGTTATTCCAGAGTTTGGGCGCCAAATAGGAAAAGGATCTGCCGCCTGCAGTTGATTTTGATATTCTAGGTATTATCAAATTGCCTGAGATTTGAGAACGTAGAAACGTAGAGGATTATAATGTAAAAGGAGCTCATTCAAATACTGAGGTGCTAAACCATTCAGGGCTTTATAAGTAATAAGCAATATTTTAAAATCTATGCGATGCTTGATAGGGAGCCAGTGCAGTGTTGACAGGACCGGGCTAATATGGTCATACTTCCTGGTTCTAGTAAGAACTCTTGCTGCTGCATTTTGGACTAGCTGTAGTTTGTTTACTAAGCGTGCAGAACAACCACCCAATAAAGCATTACAATAATCTAACCTTGAGGTCATAAATGCATGGATTAACATTTCTGCATTTGACATTGAGAGCATAGGCCGTAATTTAGATATATTTTTGAGATGGAAAAATGCAGTTTTACAAATGCTAGAAACGTGGCTTTCTAAGGAAAGATTGCGATCAAGTAGCTCACCTAGGTTCCTAACTGATGACGAAGAATTGACAGAGCAACCATCAAGTCTTAGACAGTGTTCTAGGTTATTACAAGCAGAGTTTTTAGGTCCTATAATTAACACCTCTGTTTTTTCAGAATTTAGCAGTAAGAAATTACTCGTCATCCAGTTTTTTATATCGACTATGCAATCCATTAGTTTTTCAAATTGGTGTGTTTCACTGGGCTGCGAAGAAATATAGAGCTGAGTATCATCAGCATAACAGTGAAAGCTAACACCATGTTTCCTGATGATATCTCCCAAGGGTAACATATAAAGCGTGAAGAGTAGCGGCCCTAGTACTGAGCCTTGAGGTACTCCATACTGCACTTGTGATCGATAGGATACATCTTTATTCACTGCTACGAACTGATGGCGGTCATATAAGTACGATTTAAACCATGCTAATGCACTTCCACTGATGCCAACAAAGTATTCAAGTCTATGCAAAAGAATGTTGTGGTCAATTGTGTCAAACGCAGCACTAAGATCCAATAAAACTAATAGAGAGATACACCCACGATCAGATGATAAGAGCAGATCATTTGTAACTCTAAAAAGAGCAGTCTCAGTACTATGATACGGTCTAAATCCTGACTGAAAATCCTCACATATACCATTTTTCTCTAAGAAGGAATATAATTGTGTGGATACCACCTTTTCTAGTATCTTGGACAGAAAAGGGAGATTTGAGATTGGTCTATAATTAACTAGTTCTTTGGGGTCAAGTTGTGGTTTTTTGATGAGATGCTTAATAACAGCCAGTTTGAAGGTTTTAGGGACATGTCCTAATGACAATGAGGAATTAATAATAGTCAGAAGAGGATCTATGACTTCTGGAAGCACCTCTTTCAGGAGCTTAGATGGTATAGGGTCTAACATACATGTTGTTGGTTTAGATGATTTAACAAGTTTATACAATTCTTCCTCTCCTATGGTAGAGAATGAGTGGAACTGTTCCTCAGGGGGTCTATAGTGCACTGTCTGATGTGATACTGTAGCTGACGGCTGAATGGTTGCAATTTTATCTCTAATAGTATCGATTTTAGAAGTAAAGTAGTTCATAAACTCATTACTGCTGTGGTGTTGGGAAATGTCAACACTTGTTGAGGCTTTATTTTTCGTTAATTTAGCCACTGTATTGAATAAATACCTGGGGTTATGTTTGTTTTCTTCTAAAAGAGAAGAAAAGTAATCGGATCTAGCAGTTTTTAATGCTTTTCTGTAGGATATGTTACTTTCCCGCCAAGCAATACGAAATACCTCTAGTTTTGTTTTCCTCCAGCTGCGCTCCATTTTTCGGGCTGCTCTCTTTAGGGTGCGAGTATGCTCATTATACCATGGTGTCAAACTGTTTTCCTTAACCTTCCTTAAGCGTAAAGGAGCAACTTTATTTAAAGTGCTAGAAAAGAGAGAGTCCATAGTTTCTGTTACATCATCAAGTTGTTCTGAGGTTTTGGATATGCTAAGGAATTTGGATACATCAGGAAGATAACTTAAAAAGCAGTCTTTTGTGTTAGAAGTGATGGTTCTTCCATACTTGTAACAAGAAGTAGAATTTACAATTTTGGCTATATGAATTTTGCAAAGAACTAAATAATGATCTGAGATATCATCACTTGGCTGAATAATTTCAACACCATCAACATCAATTCCATGTGACAGTATTAAATCTAGAGTATGATTTCGACAATGAGTAGGTCCTGAAACGTGTTGTCTAACACCAATAGAGTTCAGAATGTCTATAAATGCTGATCCCAATGCATCGTTTTCATTATCAACATGGATATTAAAATCACCAACTATTAAAACTTTATCTGTAGCCAGAACTAACTCGGATGTAAAATCACCAAACTCTTTAATAAAGTCTGTATGGTGCCCTGGTGGCCTGTATACAGTAGCCAGTACAAACATAACAGGGGATTTATCATTAACATTTGTTTCTTTGGATAATGTTATATGAAGTACCATTACTTCAAACGAGTTATACTTGTAGCCTGCCCTCTGAGAAATCCTGAAAACGTTGTTATAAATTGAAGCAACACCTCCACCTTTGCCTTTTAGACGTGGCTCATGTTTATAACAGTAATCTTGGAGGGTGGACTCATTTAAAATAATGTAATCATCAGGTTTCAGCCAGGTTTCTGTCAAACAGAGTACATCTATATTATGATCAGTGATCATATTATTTACAAAAAGTGTTTTCGTAGAAAGGGATCTGATATTCAATAAGCCAAGCTTTATCATTTGTTTATCCATATTGCTTCTGTTTTTTTATTTGTTGAACCTCAATTAAATTGTTAATCTTAACTTGGTTTGGACGTTTTTTGTATTTTCTAGTTCGGGGAACAGACACAGTCTCTATAGTGTGATATCTAGGTGAAAGAGTCTCTATGTGCTGAGAATTAACTGACCTCTGTGACTGGAGGCAGCTAGCAGACGGTCGGTTTAGCCAGTCTGTCTGCTTCCTGACCTGGGCCCCAGTTAGTCAAGTATAAACACTAAGACTATTTGCCATATTTCTAGAGAGAAGAGTGGCGCCACCCCAGGAGGGATGAAGACCATCTCTTTTAAACAGGTCAGGTCTGCCCCAAAAGCTCGTCCAATTGTCTATGAAACCTGTGTTATTCTGTGGGCACCACTTAGACATCCAGCCATTGAGTGATGACAATCTGCTATGCATCTCATCACCACGGTAAGCAGGGAGGGGACCAGAGCATATTACAGTGTCTGACAACGTGCTTGCAAGTTCACACACCTCTTTAATGTTATTTTTAGTGATCTCCGACTGGCGAAGTCGAACATCATTAGCGCCGGCATGAATAACAATCTTACTGTATTTATGTTTAGCATTAGCCAGCACTTTTAAATTTGCCAAGATGTCAGGCGCTCTGGCTCCCGGTAAACATTTGACTATGGTGGCTGGTGTCTTTATATTCACGTTCCGTACAATAGAATCACCAATAACTAGAGCACTTTCATCAGGTTTCTCAGTGGGTGCATCACTGAGTGGGGAGAACCTGTTTAATGTTTTGATCGGAACAGAAGAGCGGTGTTTTGACCCACGACTACGCTGCCTCACCGTCACCCAGTTGCCCTGCTGCTGGGGCTCTGTTTCCGGAACCGAACAATGTACAGGAATCCCTGAGCTAGACGCATCCAAAGCCGTATCTAGAGCCCTAACATTTTTACTGTCCTCAATTAAAGTTTGGATGCGTGTCTCTAATTCTGAAATCTTCTCTGTCAGCCTAACTATTTCCCTGCATTTATCACATGTGAATCCCTCATCAGCGACAGAGATAGATAAACTGTACATGTGGCAAGAGGTGCAAGAAACTATGATAGGAGAAGCCATTACTCACCGTGCTTGATGAAAATTCTTACTGCGGTTGTTTGATGAACTTGTGAAAAACTGGAGCGAGGGAGAGGAGAAAAGAAAACAGCGATAGGTTTGAATGAAAACGCTAATGACAAGCTAATGACAAGCTAACGAGTGCTAACGCTTTGCAGGTGTACTGCACTCACGGATATAAAATAAAAGTGAACGATCAAAGTTAATCTGATAAGATTGATCGATAATATCAGAAATATGGTGTGAATTAAGTTATATTTTACCACTTTAAAAAACAGAGAGTGATAGTAAGATAAAGATTCTAGAGAAAAAAATAAAATAAAAACAGCTACACGGAGCTACAATTTGCTACAGAAGGCCAACAGGAAGTAGAGAAAACACTGTCCAACAGCGACACCCGCAGGCAGCTGTTAAAGTAAACCGCTGAAGTCATTTGTGAATTAATGTTTATTTGAGACGTGAACCGTTTCAAACGATTCAGTTCGATTTGGTGAACTGGTTCAAGAAGATCCGGTTACATCGAGTGATTCGTTCGCGAACCGGATATCACTACACTGCAGTGAACGCGCTCACAACAGACCCGGAAGAGAAGACAATGCTGAATAAAGTTGTAGTTTTTGCTATTTTTTGTCAAATGTATTTTCGATACCATACATAGATTTTCAATGGAGGGACAGAAAGCTCTCGGACTAAATCTAAAATATCTTAAACTGTGTTCCAAAGATGAATGGAGGTCTTACGGGTTTGGAACGACATGAGGGTGAGTCATTAATGACATAATTTTCCTTTTTGGTGAACTAATCCTTTAAGTGAACATGAACAGGTGGGTGAAAATTGAACGTGTGTCAGTATTACATGCATGCCATTCCTAGTTATCTGTGTCATTATAATGTTAACCAACAAAAGATGTAAAACCTAATGTATCTGAAAAATGAGTTTAATTTGTATCTCTTTTGTAAATATCTTATTGTCTTATTCTGCTTATTCTTCAAACATTATATATTAAATATTATATGGACAACTATATTTTTTATAAGTTGCTCCCTTTTCACTACTGTTAAAGGGATAGTTTACAGAAAAATTAAAATGTCATAATTTATTCGTTTTTTTCCAAATTCAATCCGTAATTCAATTTTATCATAAGCTTAATTGCTTTGGTCTAAAGAGAGAAGAATTAATGACTATTTTTGTTTGAAGATATGAAAAGTAACTACTCAAATAAATGTTGGTAACTGCAGCTTGACTATAATAATGCAGTGACTTTTCGTTGACAAAAACTATGTAAGACTCCCATGACTAAAATGTGACTAAGAATTTTTTTAAAGTCTATTTACAGAAATGCAATATAATTGAATAGTTAAATTTAATTCCATGATTTTTACCTTTTGTAAAGAAATCTTATTGTCTTTACCGATGACATCTTTACCTGTGTAGGCCACCTAGCTTCTCTAAAGGGAGGGGTGAGAGGGGGACTGAGCCGTTGATTGCAATTTGCAACCTCACCGCTAGATGCCACTAATAATTACACAGTGCACCTTTAAGCATTTTTATCTCAAGATAAAGACTAAGACTAAATCAAAAATCCCTGTCAAAATTAAC
The DNA here is from genome assembly GCF_963082965.1 of Carassius carassius. Lineage (NCBI taxonomy): Eukaryota > Metazoa > Chordata > Actinopteri > Cypriniformes > Cyprinidae > Carassius > Carassius carassius. Next base: position 26,851,476 of record NC_081800.1, read on the forward strand.
ACTGTCTGCAAAGTTTATGAAAACTTACGACCACAACTGTAAATATCCTGCAAAATATTTATATGTCCTAGTATTTTTATTATTTTTATTTTTTTTTAACTAAAGTAATATTGTGGTAAACACTCCTCTCTGTCAATGCTATGAATATCAAACAAACATTCATCATGGATGATTAATGAACAAGTATATAAGAATACCCCCCCCCCCATATTTATATGGCTTGCCATATTTTCTGATATGAGGAGTATGACCCACATGACTCCCATTAATGAATGAGTTAAACTCTAAAATGACATGAGTGCAAAATACACACACAGAAAGAGTGAGATTGGGGGGTATTCCAGAAAGCACGTTATGTAACATACCTGGGTATGTTTAACCCTCTGAGGTCTAAGGGTATTTTTGGGGCCTAAAGAAGTTTTGTCATGCCATGACATTTGTGCTTTTTTCAGTTTCTTATAAATATCTAAATGGCTAGAGTCTAATCTCACTGTAATCAGCACAAACTGGGCTATAATAATATGTGAACAGCATGTATGTACATACGGAAGTTCCAAGCGGCCATGCAGTTTTCTAGTTATAACGACTTAATTTTCTTGTTATCTCGACATAACAAAAGTTTGTTTTATCGTTATAACGACATGACAGTTTTTACTGTTGCTATAGTAACGAACTCAACTTTGACAGGCATTTGATGGACACTCATGCAGGCGCTCTTACTGTAGCCTATATTTCAGCAAATTTTGCTTCGCCTAGGTAATAACGTCTACAATACTGTACATAAATAAAGGCTGATCAATCACTGTTGATTTTTCCAGAGACAGTACACCAAATGTTTTGTTTTTGTAATTAGCATGTGTAAATGGCAACACCGCGAACACAGGCTTAGCGCCTTCAGAAGGATGCAGAACTATTCTAAGATCTTTTAGAGCTGCTTGGATTAAACTCACTTTTAATTTTCCCTTTATTTGAAATAAAATTATATATAATTTTGTAATTTTTTGTAGTCATTATATGCTGTGACCGATATCATGTGCATTACAAGCTTCTGTTTGAAAAGAGCGTTCATGTGAATGTGTAGTTTGTGTTTGCAGAAAAAAAAAAATATTACAACATTATAGAACAAAACTGAATTAAATTAGCCTAAGGCACTTTACATATACAATACATTTCTCATCAATATGATTAACAATAAAGATTTATAATAAGGAAAAGCACATCACAAATAGCCTACATCGTTAAATCCCATCCTACTGTAGATTAGGACAGAACAGAACATCACCGCTTATTAACTACCTAATCATGTCCCTAAAAGAAGCACAAATAGGTGTAAGCAGAATACAGTGACGTCAACCTTGGTTTTGATAAGCAGTTATTTTATGACACAGAACGCGTTGGTGAAATTCATGCATATAGCAAGAACTTAATACACAAAATAATCGTATTGATTCAAGCATTTAACATTTATGAATTAATTAAATGTCAGTAATGAACAAGACTGCACAAATTATACCGATCACGAGGAAGGTCCGCGTACAGTAAAGTGGATGGTGTACAACACCCCATCAGTTATATTCAGGTCTATAGTGCCACCTGCTGGCGCAGTTTTTTAACTTGTTAGAGAAAATTTAGTCGTTAAAACGAGAAAACGACTTTCGTTATGTCGTTATAACGAGAAAACAAGAAGGAAAAAAAATATAATGCATGGCTGCTTAGAACTTCCGTATGTACATGATTGTTTTTTTGAGGAAAAAAAAATGTATGCGTGGTTAGCAAAAAACTAAAAATCTTAAATCACTTGAATAAGGCCATAAAACACATACAGAACATTGGTTCCCGGGACTTTTTAGAACTGGAGATTGTAGCCTAGAATTTTTCTTTCTAAATTATCTGAAAATCATTGTTTACTCACTCACAGAAAACAATATATTGATCAAAATTTTCTAAGACACTTTTTGTTGGTAAAAGTCATATGCGAGTAAGCGTCAACTATCATGAATATAATTGTGATTAACACCTGAGAAGACAAAGGCCCACATAATGAGCTGCATAATGAGCCTTAAAGAATGCAAGGACAAAATAAATGTATATACTTTTATGTTTGTAGTTTATTTAAAATATATTTAATTATCCCACAACATAATTTAATATTCACTTGCGAGTGCAGTTGAACAGTTTATTAGGAACAATCAAAGCTGACTTTCAAACAATCGCCTGCGATTTTAACATTGATTTTGTGTAGATTGTCAGTTACGGCTCGGTGTAGTAAATGCCAACCAGTGTTGCCAAGTCTGTGGTTGTTTTTCATGTCCTCGGGTCTAAGCGACCCCAATAAAAATAACGTGATATTTAGCCCCTAAAATGTGAATTTTACCAAGACAACCTTGCTAAAAAACGTATATTTTAACCCCGGGAAGCAATTTTTATCGGGGAACCTGCTGGAAACGCGATTGGGCTAGTTTTGGACTAGTTTTGAGAAGCAACTGGGCAGGATTTGTTGTGAAAACCTGGCAACCCTGATCCGAACGCACGTGCTGAAGATATACTACTAATTACAGGAGCGTCTTTACTGATGAGATGTGCATGAAAATTGCTTTCGATTTTTTGCACAGCCCTACCTCAAAACCTTTTCAGCTTTCTTTTTCTGCAAATGTATGGTGTAGCAATGTTGCAGCAACTAAAACAATTAAACATAGCTCCATTCTTCGCGAAAGATGGATAAAAAGGCGCACAGGAAACAAAAATGTGAAAAATGATAGACCACCTGCAAAATGCTGGCCAAATCACAGAGATGTCAAATCTCGTGGGACTTATATTATCACAGGACCTCGGTGTTCAGTGAAATATGGTGGGTCATTTGCGGGGGAATTTTTACTTTACAAATTACAGACATGGACGAGTCGCATGGGATTAAGACAGCCCCACCATTACAAATGACTGGAGGTCACCAGGTAATACTAATCCCATGCGACTAGGGCTATATAGTATGTTATGATTCAGGGTTCGTTTACTTGAGTGCTATCAGCACATGCATGACCTTATTATAGTATATATGATTACAATATAGTTATCAAATATACTACATGTATGTGTGTGTGTAGTTGTATGATATGTTAATTATAAAGCACTATTGAAAATAATATATAGGGTAATATTATATTATTCTAATATGTTATATTTTTTGTTATCATATACACTGCTGTCCAAAGGCAAAGCGCAATTACTACACATCTGGTCAAAATTGAGTTAAGTCCTAAAATGGGCTTTGTGACATCTGTCTTGTGACAAAGTCTCCTGGTTCAATTTTGTCCCATTTCCAAGAAACGAGAGTGTTAAAATTGCAGAAACTACAAAATCCAAACTAATACCAAGGCAAACTGCAGTAAGTGAAGTTACTGCATTCTGACTTTGTTTTCCGTGATTGTGTTTAAGACGGGTAAGTTAGATTGCAAAAAATTAACTCATAGCAAAGCAAATGACAGCTTTATAATCAGTTAACATTAACTAGCCAGCCACTAGCAAATTAAACAGCCTACCTGCATTGCTTCATATCCACTCTGACAACGTAATAATTATCTGATTTATAATATTATTATTTATTTATTTTATGAGTAAATTTGATACACCTTTTATATACTTAACTGCAGATATGGACGTGGTACAGTACAAATATTTTCAGCATCCCTTATTCTGTTTCTTATTTTCCTATAAAGAATCACAATTATCCCTTTTGTGTGGATTTTAACTACTTTGTTTGTAATTAATTACTTTTTAAGTAATTAAAAAGTGGCTCAGTGGTTCATGTAGGTTGTCTAGAAACCGGAAGGTTGGTGGTTCAATCCCCGGCTCCACCTGACCAAGTGTCGAGGTGTCCTTGAGCAAGACACCTAACCCCAGCTGCTCCCGACGAGCTGGATGGCGCCTTGAATGGCTGACACCGCAGTCGGTGTGTGAATGGGTGAATGTGAGGCAAATTGTAAAGCGCTTTGGATGGCCATGTGGTCTGTTGAAAGCGCTATATAAATGCAGTCCATTTACCATTTTAAATAAAATGAGCAAAAATCTGTGGTGAAAGGAGCATTGCGATAAGATGATCTTGAGGCTTACCACAGTGTAATTTTAACATTCACAACATGCAAACACCAATACAACTATTAAAGTTATTAAAAACAATCAACATGTAGTAAGAAACACAAAAAGAAGGCTTGATTAACTTTTTTTATTTATCTGATTTAGTTTGAGATTCTGCACTTTACCGTTGCAATAGTGTTTTAGTTGTATAAGGTCATACAAAGTCAGTGCAGTATCTGCATTTTAGTGATCAAAGATCACATCAATGGTCATGGTTTTTATCTATAAAAAAATCATCCTAAAATGCCTTTAAATGAATGCATTGCCACTAATTTACCCACAACATGTTTGACTGGCTGTAAATACTTTAAAGGCATTTTTGTCAGTTTCATTGTTTGCTTAGTTACTGCACTTTGCCTTTGTAGGGCAGTGCAGTGCCCTCCATAAGTATTGGAACAGTAAAGACAAAATTGCTTTCACTGCTGTGGAGTCAAGACATTTGCAAATATAATTAAAAGATGAATATGCGACATAACTATAGAATGTCACATTTTATTATTAGGTCTTTCGACACACATGTTTACCAAATTAAAAAGGACAGAACTTTTAGAGTTCATCCCACTATGCTATTTGTATATGGTCTTATGCTTTGAAATGCTTTTCTCCAGCCTTTAATGCAGCCATTTCCAACTGTTGCTAGTTTTGGGGAGTTTCTGTCTTTATTCTTCTCTTCAGCTGGTGAAATGTTCATTCGGATGTAATCCGAATTCGGGCAATCAAAGACTTTACATTTCTTTACCCTGAAAAAGTCCTTGACTGAACTGGCAGGGTTTTTTGGCTCATTGTCCTGATCCAATATGAAGGGCTTTCTAATGAGTTTGGTGGCATTTTCTTGAATATTAGTAGCCAAGATTATTTTGTACCCTTCCAAATTCATTCTGCTACTGCAATCATACATTAAAACATCATTAAAGTTAAGAGGTCCTATTCTAGAGACAGCCATGCATGCTCATCCATGACACGACCTCCACCAAGCTTTACAGATGAGGTTGTATGCTTAGGATAATTTTCACTTCCCTTTTTTCCCTCCACACTTTTGCTTTTCAATCACTTAGATAAAGGTGATCACTTTGTCTCATTGGTCCATCAACTCAGTTCCAAAACTCTACTGGCTCACATTTGTGAAGAAACTTGCCTTTCTATTTTTGGTGCTGATCAGAGGTTTGCATCTTGCTGTGCAGCTTCTGTAATTCTGTGTCAAATTCTCCTGCGGACTGTAGATTGACAGAGCATCACCCCAGCTTTCTGGAGGTTGTTGGTGATTTTACAGACATGTACTTTAGGGTTAATTTTCTCAGCTTTTATGATTTGTCTATCATCAACTACTGTTGTTTTTCTCAGCCAATCAGGTCTTGGTTGGTAATGTCTCCGGTAGTTTCCAAACTCTTGATTTCTCCATGCCCTTTGTTTTTCCCATAGTTCTTATTGTCGGCTTCCTCGTCTTCATCCTGGTTTGTGTGTGTCATCCTCAAATGCAAGACTTAGAATGCAGAAGCAATGGATATAACTGATAAAACGCATCCCCTGCTTTTAAAATCTGAGGAAATAATGCAACAGGACACCGCTCTGAACATTTAGACTTTAATTTTGATTATTATAACTGACAACTAAGGAAAATCCCAAATTTAGTATATCAGAAAATCTGAATATTGTGAAAAGGTTGAAAAAGTGAAAATATTGAAGACACCTGGTGCCACACTATAATCAGCTAATTAACTCAAAACACCTGCAAAGGCCTTTAAATGGTCTCTCAGTCTAGTTCTGTAGGCTACACAATCATGGGGAAGACTGCTGACTTGACAGTTGTCCATTGACACCTTGCAAAAGGAGGGCAACACACAAAAGGTCATTGCAAAAAAGGCTGGCTGTTCACAGAGCTCTGTGTCCAAGTACATTAATGGAGAGGCGAAGGGAAGGAAAAGATGTTGTAGAAAAAAAAAGTGTACAAGCAATAGGGATTACCTCACCCTGGAGATGATTGTGAAACAAAACCCATTAAAAAATGTGGAGATTCACAAAGAGTGGACCACAGCTGGAGTAAGTGCTTCAAGATCCACTACGCACAGACATATGCAAGACATGGGTTTCAAGCCACTCTTGAACAACAGACAGCGTCAGAAGCGTCTCGCCTGGGCTAAAGACAAAAAGGACTGGACTGCTGCTGAGTGGTCCAAAGTTATGTTCTCTGATGGAAGTAAATTCTGCATTTCCTTTGGAAATCAGGGTCCCAGAGTCTGGGGGAAGAGAGGAGAGGCACACAATCCACATTGCTTGAGGTCCAGTGTAAAGTTTCCGCAGTCAGTGATGGTTTGTGGTGCCATGTCATCTGCTGGTATTGGTCTACTGTGTTTTCTGAGGTCCAAGATCAACGCAGCCGTATACCAGGAAGTTTTAGAGCACTTCATGCTTTCTGCTGCTGACCAACTTCATGGAGATGCACATTTCATTTTCCAACAGGACTTGGCACCTGCGCACAGTGCCAAAGCTACCAGTACCTGGTTTAAGGACCATGGTATCCCTGTTCTTAATTGGCCAGCAAACTCGCCTGACCTTAACCCCATAGAAAATCTATGGGGTATTGTATGTGATATGCCAGACCCAAGAATGCAGAAGAGCTGAAGGCCACTATCAGAGCAACCTGGGCTCTCATAACACCTGAGCAGTGCCACAGACTGATCGACTCCATGCCATGCTGCATTGCTGCAGTAATTCAGGCAAAAGGAGCCCCAACTAAGTATTGAGTGCTGTACATGCTCATACTTTTCATATTCATACTTTTCAGTTGGCCAAGATTTCTAAAAAAAAAATTTCTTTATGTTGGTCTTAAATAATATTCTAATTTTCTGAGATACTGAATTTGGGATTTTCCTTAGTTGTCAGTTAAAATCATCAAAATTAAAATAAATAATCATCTGAAATATATCAGTTTGTGTGTAATGAATGAATATGATATACAAGGTTCACTTTTTGAATGGAATTAGTGAAATAAATCAACTTTTCAATGATAGTTTAATTATATGACTAGCACCTGTATACTTAATATTAAGTTGTCACAGTCAAAGAAGTCTATTTATTACAATGGGCACTAGACAGAACCACTTAAAAAATAAAAAAAATGTTCTATTAAAGAATTAAAACACACAAGATCACACTATAGCATTGTAGCAAAGCCATCCAATTATATATATATATATATATATATATATATATATATATATATATATATATATATAATTCCATCCAATTATGTTTTTTTTTTGTAATTAACACACTGTAAATTAAAAACATAGACAGTAATACAGTAAGTTTTGTTCAAACATTTTAAGCTGATTTGATATATTCATCTGTGCTCCAGCCCCTACAGTGGATTTAACTTCAAACCTCACACCCACCAGTCTACCACCTGATCAGGATGTGGAACACATGCACAAAAATGGAGAAATGAGTGCCCAGAATCACTCTGCCATCAGTATGACCACTACCTCTACCACCGATACAATCACCATTAACACAGGTATACATTAGCACTGGCATATTGTTATTTTTATTTTTTTATATACAGTACAGACTAAAAGTTTGGACACACCTTCTCATTCAAAGAGTTTTCTTTATTTTCATGATTATGAATTATTGGAAAATGGTTTTCACTTCACAGGTGTGCCCTGTCAGGTTTAATAAGTGTGATTTCTTGCCTTATAAATGGGGTTGGGACCATCAATTGTGTTGTGCAGAAGTCATGTGGATACACAGCTTGATAGTCCTACTGAATAGACTGTTAGAATTTGTATTATGGCAAGAAAAAAGCAGCTAAGTACAGGAAAACGAGTGGCCATCATTACTTTAAGAAATGAAGGTCAGTCAGTCGGAAAAATTGGGAAAACTTTGAAAGTGTCCCCAAGTGCAGTCACAAAAACCATCAAGCGCTACAAAGAAACTGGCTCACATGCGGACCGCCCCAGGAAAGGAAGACCAAGAGTCACCTCTGCTGCAGAGGATAAGTTCATCCGAGTCACCAGCCTCAGAAGTTGCAGGTTAACAGCAGCTCAGATTAGAGACCAGGTCAATGGCACACGGAGTTCTAGCAGCACAAGGAACACAAGAACACAAGGAATGGACATTAGACCAGTGGAAATCTGTGCTTTGGTCTGATGAGTCCAAATTTGAGATCTTTGGTTCCAACCACCGTGTCTTTGTACAACGCAGAAAAGGTGAACGGATGGACTCTACATGCCTGGTTCCCACCGTGAAGCATGGAGGAGGTGGTGTGATGGTGTGGGGGTGCTTTGCTGGTGACACTGTTGGGGATTTATTCAAAATTGAAGGCATACTGAACCAGCATGGCTACCACAGCATCTTGCAGCGGCATGCTATTCCATCCGGTTTGCGTTTAGTTGGACCATCATTTATTTTTCAACAGGACAATGACCCCAAACACACCTCCAGGCTGTGTAAGGGCTATTTGACCAAGAAGGAGAGTGATGGGGTGCTGCGCCAGATGACCTGGCCTCCACAGTTACCGGACCTGAACCCAATCGAGATGGTTTGGGGTGAGCTGGACCGCGTGAAGGCAAAAGGGCCAACAAGTGCTAAGCATCTCTGGGAACTCCTTCAAGACTGTTGGAAGACCATTTCAGGTGACCACCTCTTGAAGCTCATCAAGAGAATGCCAAGTGTGTGCAAAGCAGTAATCAAAGCAAAATGTGGCTACTTTGAAGAACCTAGAATATGACATATTTTCAGTTGTTTCACACTTTTTTGTTATGTATATAATTCCACATGTGTTAATTCATAGTTTTGATGCCTTCAGTGTGAATCTACAATTTTCATAGTCATGAAAATAAAGAAAACTCTTTGAATGAGAAGGTGTGTCAAAACTGTTGGTCTGTACTGTATATATTTAAGCATTTAAATGATTCTTTTTCCTTTTATTTATTTATTTATTTTTTTTAACACTATGTACGGAAATTAAATTATTATTAACTAGTGTTAATTTACAACATAACTTTTTTGTGAAGGCTAATTCTATGCAGACTAGAACATTAATTTACTGTTTACTGTGTTGAATGTACTAATTTACTGTTTACTGCTGTGAATGTAAATAATTCATCTCTGTAAAAAATGCATACTGTATGTAAAACAATTCAATAGTATTTTTGTCAAGCTGTCAAATTCCTACATTCAATGTTTAATTGACTAAATGGTGACTAGTGATCTGTTTATTCAGTATGCTGGATCAATACTTTTTCATGTTTATAATCGTTTATAATGTGTGTTTAAAAATTATTAAACTTCATCCGCTGAATCTCATAATGGGTCATGAACACCATGTTTAAAATGATGTCTGTAGTGGTGTGCTTTAGGTGTGTGATTTAGTATAAGTATAGTCGCTAATACAGGGGTCTCCAAACTCGGTCCTGGACGGCTGGTGTCCTGTAGAGTTTTGCTCCACCTTGCCTCAAAACACCTGCCTGGAAGTTTCTTGTATGCCTAGTAAGACCTTGGTTAGCTGGTTCAGGACTGTGTAATTAGGGCTGGCACTAAACTCTGCAGGACACTGGTCCTCCAGGACCAAGTTTGGAGACCCCTGCTCTAATATAATCTTTGTTAATTCCTTCCAATGTGTCTTCTCAGCTGTATCCCCAAGAAAGGTATACGACACGAGGGATTCAGGACACAGTACAGTGATGCAGATTGACTTTGATGATGACAAATACCGCAGACGGCCTGCACTTAGCTGGTTTGCACAGGTTCTAAAGTGAGTCTCCTTAGTCTTTGGCTCAAATTCATTTATTGAAAAAAAAAAAAAAAAAAGGCCTAATCCTACTTGTCATTTGCCATTATATATTATCATTGGCAGTTTTACCAGCATTGATTTTACACAATTAGTATGTGTAACAACTAGTATGTGTAAATCCAGTATAATTTTATTAATTGCTACTATTTCACTAATTTAATTGATTAACTTAGTTATATTTATTAAGGGGAAAAATGTTTTGTCTTCCCAATAAATTTAATAATATAATTGTATATAAATTTTTTTTTCTTTTTTTTTAAGGAATCGTACTGGCACTAAGAAAAAGACCCTCACACTGAAACAGCGAATCTTCATGTTGCTGTTGGTTGGAGTAATTGGTTTCTTTACACTCATTATAATCATGGCCAAACTTGGTCGAGCCTCGGCTGAGACCGATCCGAACCTGGATCCCATGCTGAATCCCCACATTAGGGTAGGCAACATGTGATTGATCCACTTCCTACTAAAACTCTGTGGATTCAGCCTGCAGTTTAACATTTTACTTATAAAACATGATTTGAAAAATCTGGAGAAAGAATCTTCCTCCTCATTCTTGGACTAGTGTGAAACAACTGTTTGGACTGTGGAAAGAAAGCGTGACTTGGTGTTCAACCATAAAGAAGATAAAGATGGAGATGGTCAAGTAGTTGTCACAACAAATCTCCGATTTATATTGAGTGAGATTATATAAGCTCTATAAGTGTGCAACTGTGTATTATTCTGCTTTGTAATTATTCCTTGCAAACTCTTCTTAAAATTGGGATAAAAGATTTTGTCACTATTTTGAAATCTTTATTTTTTTTATAATATGCACAGAACTCATTAGGACTACACATGGAATTGGTGGGATTATTGCTTCTCTGAGGTGTAAAAATGTTGGTAACATATATTAATTGCTGATCAATTAGCATCCCCCGTTTGTGATAAGGATTTTGCATATAATATACTTTTCTTTGCTGTTGACTACAAACCGTAAAACGGATTCACTAAAGCATAATTTTGGTTGGCATGCTTACCGTATTTTCCGGACTGTAAGTCACACTTTTTTTTTTTCATAGTTTGGCTGGTCCTGCGACTTATAGTCAGGTGCGACTTATTTATCAAAACTGATTTGACATGAACCAAGAGAAAACATTACGGTCTACAGCCGCGAGAGGGCGCTCTATGATGTCAGAGATGCTGCTCAGTGCTCCTGTAGCCTACACTGAGCAGCATAGAGCGCCCTCTCGCGGCTTTGGACAGTAATGTTTTCTCTTGGTTCTAAATAAATGCGACTTATAGTCCAGTGCGACTTATATATGTTTTTTTCTCGCCATGGCTTATTTTTGGACTGATGCGACTTATACTTAGGTGCGACTTACAATATAGTCCGAAAAATACGGTAGTTTAGTAGAATTATTTTGGTAAAAAGGACACCTGTTATCAGGGGCGCAGATGGGATTTTTTAAGTCAAGTCAAGTCAACTTTATTTATATAGCGCTTTAAACAAAATACATTGCGTCAAAGCAACTGAACAACATTCATTAGGAAAACAGTGTGTCAATAATGCAAAATGATAGTTAAAGGCAGTTCATCATTGAATTCAGGGATGTCATCTCTGTTCAGTTAAATTGTGTCTGTGCATTTATTTGCAATCAAGTCAACGATATCGCTGTAGATGAAGTGACCCCAATTAAGCAAGCCAGAGACGACAGCGGCAATGAACTGAAACTCCATCGGTGACAGAATGGAGAAAAAACCTTGGGAGAAACCAGGCTCAGTTGGGGTTCTCCTCTGACCAGATGAAACCAGTAGGTCAATTCCAGGCTGCAGCAAAGTCAGATTGTGCAGAAGAATCATCCGTTTCCTGTGGTCTTGTCCTGGTGGTCCTCTGAGACAAGGTCTTTACAGGGGATCTGTATCTGGGGCTCTAGTTGTCCTGGTCTCTGCTGTCTTTCAGGGCTATAGAGGTTCTTTCTAGGTGCTGATCCACCATCTGGTCTGGATACGTACTGGATCCGGGTGACTGCAGTGACCCTCTGATCTGGATACAGACTGGATCTGGTGGCTACAGTGACCTCGGAATAAGAGAGAAACAGACAAATATTAGCGTAGATGCCATTCTTCTAATGATGTAGCAAGTACATAGGGTGTTATGGGATGTGTTCCCGGTTCCGGTTTACCTAATTAATGCAACCTAAAAATCCTTTAACGGATTTGGATATTAAAAGCATATTAGTATGTTATGTGTAAGTCGAGTTAAAGAGATGGGTCTTTAATCTAGATTTAAACTGCAAGAGTATGTCTGCCTCCCGAAACAATGTTAGGTAGGTTATTCCAGAGTTTAGGCGCCAAATAGGAAAAGGATCTGCCGCCCGCAGTTGATTTTGATATTCTAGGTATTATCAAGTTGCAAGTTTTGAGAACGTAGCGGACGTAGAGGATTATAATGTAAAAGGAGCTCATTCAAATACTGAGGTGCTAAACCATTCAGGGCTTTATAAGTAATAAGCAATATTTTAAAATCTAAACGATGTTTGATAGGTTGACAGGACCAGGCTAATATGGTCATACTTCCTGGTTCTAGTAAGAACTCTTGCTGCTGCATTTTGGACTAGCTGTAGTTTGTTTACTAAGCGTGCAGAACAACCACCCAAAAAGCATTACAATAATCTAACCTTAAGGTCATAAATGCATGGATTAACATTTCTGCATTTGACATTGAGAGCATAGGCCGTAATTTAGATATATTTTTGAGATGGAAAAATGCAGTTTTACAAATGCTAAAAACGTGGCTTTCTAAGGAAAGATTGCGATCAAATAGCACACCTAGGTTCCTAACTGAAGACAAAGAATTGACAGAGCAACCTGAGGGGGACCAAGCTGTCAAGCAGTCAAAGTTTCAAGACAGACGATTTTTTTGTAACTTAATTCAAAAAAGCAAAGTTTCTTATATTCTAGATTCATTGCACAAAAACTGAAATATTTCAATAGTTTTAATTCTGATGGCTATGACTTACAGCTTAAGAAAATAAAAAAATCAGTATTATTCAATTTTGAGCTTGATTAGTTTGATTAATTTTGAGTATAAATACAGGGTACCTCCTGGGATAGTTCAGAACATGCAACCACAATTATAGGAAAGACTACTGACTTCACATTTGTCCAAGAGACAATCATCAACACCCTCCACAAGGAGTGTCAGCCACAGAAGGTCATTGCTGAAAGGGCTGCTGTTCACAAAGTGCTGGATCAAAATATATTCATAGAAAGTTGTCTGGAAGTAAAAGGTGTGGTAGGAAAAGGTGCACAAGCAACAGGGATGACCACAGCCTTGAGAAGATTATCAGGAAAAGCCGATTCAAGAACTTGGGAGAGTGTCACAAGGAGTGGACTGAAGCCGGAGTCAGTGCATCAAGAGTCGCCACACTCAGACGTCTTCAGGAAAAGAGCTACAGCTGTCACATTCCTAGAACCAAGCACTCCTGAACTAGAGAATAACATCTGAAGCATTTCACCTGGGGTGAGGAGTTAAAGAACTGGACTGTTGCTCAGTGGTCCACAGTCCTCTTTTCAGACGTAAGGAAATTTAACATTTCATTTGGAAATCAACGTCTGGGGTCTGAAGGAAGACTGTAGAGTCACAGAATCCAAAGTCCAGTGTGAGGTTTCTGAAGTCAGATATGATTTGGGTGCTGTGATGTCTGCTGGTGTTGCTCCATTGTGTTTTATCAAGTCCAGAGTCAATGCAGCCATCTACCAGGAGATTTTGGGAGCACTTCCATCTGCTGACAAGCTTTATGGAGATGCTGATTTCCTCTTCCAGCAGGATGTTAGCACCTGCCCACAGTGACACAACCACTTCCAAGTGGTTTGCTGACCATGATACTACTGTGCTTGATTGGCCAGCCAGCTCACCTGACCTGAACCTCACAGAGGATCTATGGGGCATTGTGAAGAGGAAGATAAGTAACATCTGACGAACAATACAGAGGAGCTAAAGGCCGCTATCAAAGCAACCTGGGCTTCAGTAACACCTCAGCAGTGCCACAGACTGATTGCCTTCATGCCACGCCACACTGAAGCCCAGGTTGTATTTGAGTATTGAGTGCATAATTAAACCTACTTTGGGTTTTTATTTTTATTTTTCTTTCAAAGTTTCCTACTTTTAAATTTTTCTAAGCTGGAAGTCACCATCAGAATTAAAACAAAAAACTCTCAAAATATTTCAGTCTGTGATTCTAGAATATAAGAAAGTTTGCTTTTTTAATTAAATTACAAAATATAAAGAACTCTTCCATGACATTCAATTTTTTTAGATGCACCTGTATAAGATCACTATGGTTACCGCTACAGGCACAATTGAGGCAGCTTCCAGCTCCTCGTAGGACCCCGGGGTCAGGAGTCATAGCACACACACACACACACACACAGAGAACATAAATGTCAGTGGCAGCACCATCGTCGTGTGTTTGACAACAGAACAGCGTGTAGTGAGAAGGTGGGTACAAAGTAATGGTTAGATTATTATTGTGCTTCAGCCTGCATGTGCCCTGACCCGATTCTTTAGCACCAAAACAAACACACCCATACCCCAACAGGACCTCCGACAGTGGCCGAGAGAGCTAAACGTGCTGCAAATGACAAAAATCCCTGCAAATTATGAAAACATCTTCATCAGTTTGACAACACGTGCTGCAAATACTCACAATACAAACAAATAAAGAAATTTAATATTTAAAGGGATAGTTCACTTTCAAATTAAATTTTGATATGTTTTAGCTTACCTCAAGGACATCCAAGATGTAGGTTTCTTTGTTTCCTCAGTATTTCCCATTTTGATATTTTTAGGTCCAACCGTTCTTGTCTGTGACTCATATAATGAATGTCTATGGTCTCCACCTCAAAGAGCATGCAAAGAGGAGTCAAAATTAAACAATTCCCCATCATAAGTACACATTGATGACCTAATACAAGAAACGAGCGGTTTGTGTAAGAAAACGAACAGTATTTATATATTTTTTACCTTTTGTACACAACCACGTCCAACTGATCTGAGTGCACGAGTGCTTCCTGATATGACGTGCGTGCGCGCTCTGGCTTTAGTCTGTGCAAGCGCGGAAAGCTCCGGATGTGATGTCTCGCGCATGCACATCACTCATTGTTTACCACACGCTACGCTTTCAATCTGCACTGTCTGAAATATAATGCAGTAATTGTAATAAATTAATGTTTATAATGCACCCTATAATCGTTGCGTTTATAATAAAAATACAACACATTACTCACTCTACTGACAGCGTGCCATTGGGTCCCTCTGGCATTGGACGTCGCCTCCAGTTTATACGTGGCAAACTAAACACAACGTGCAAAACGCTGCGTCTCAACAGCGGAGAAAAATCAGGATCTTCAGTCAGGTAGGTGTGTGATGTGATACTGTCAATGTCCTCGTCGTCGTCTTGTAGTTGTTCCATTCGTGACAACATATGCTCTCTACTTCTGTTGGCATCTCACAACACTTGCTACTAAAACACCACCAATATTGAAGAGATCTCTGTCTCTGAGGCTTTAAGACGTGCTGCTGCAGCGGATCGCTCCTGAGTACTTGCTCTGTGTATTCTGTTTCAAATAAATATGGTTGTGAAAAAAATTCAACGTTGTCTATGGATATATTGAAATCGTCTTCCATTGCAATTTCCTGTACGTCTAAATATGTTTAGATCTTCACAGTGAAAGGTAATACTTCCGAAATCTGTGTAAACCATAGGCAGTAAGTGTAAACAATGAGTGATGTACACGCGCGAGAGATCACTTCCGGCGCTTTCTGCGCTTGCGCAGACTAAAGCCAGAGCTCGCGCGCACGTCACATCGGGAAGCACTCGCGAACTCAGATCAGTTGGACGTGGTTGTGTACAAGAGGTAAAAATGATATAAATACTGTTCGTTTTCTTACACAATCCGCTCGTTTCGTGTCTTAGGTCATCAATGTGTACTTACGATGGGGAATTGTTTAATTTTGACTCCTCTGTGCCTGCTCTTTGAGGTGGTTGACCATAGACATCCATTATGTGAGTCACAGACAAGAACGGTTGGACCTAAAAATATCAAAATGGGAAATACTGAGGAAACAGAGAAACCTACATCTTGGATGTCCTTGAGGTAAGCTAAAACATACCAAAATTTAATTTGAAAATGAACTATCCCTTTAAGGGAACCGTAAAGTGACAAACATGGCTGGGACATTATTTATCATTGTTTGCTCTTAAAAGATCTTTGTTTATTTTAACAATCCTGGTCATAGATTCCTTGTTTTTTTCTTTTAATGGATATTATTAGCCTAAATAGGCTGACTAAATACACAATTAAAAAGGTTATGTGAAAGGTTATGTAAGCTGGCTAACTTATTTTTACAACTTACGTTACAAAAACTAAACATAGCATATGGTTTTACTATTGAAATTAATGAATTAATAAATATATAAAAAAAGCAAACAAAAAAAATTGTTACTGTAATCATTAAGAAATTAACCATGGATTTACTACTCTAACCATAGTTTAACCATGGTATTTGTACAACTATGGTTATACAAATGGTAATCAATATTAAAAAATAAAAAACCTTGTTTAAATTTTCTTTTTTGGGGGTAATTTTGTTTGTGTTGAGTATTTGCAGAGCGTTTCTGTATTTGTTTGTGTTGTGAGTATTTGCAGCACAAGTGTTGTCGAACTGATGTTTTCTTAATTTGCTGGTGCTTTTTCTATTTGAACGCGTTTTGTGAAGTTGCAGCGCATTGAGATCTCTCGGCCACCATGCTTCACCCCTATTTTGAAATCTTCACCCCACACGTACGTGCGCAACCATGGCAATAACGATCGCGGAAACAAGCGAAGATAACACAAGCATATTCAAACAAAAGCCAACATTGATAAGTTGTGTGAAACAACGCAAAATCAACGTTACTCACCTATCAAAAAGAAACAAAGAAACCTCGGTATCCTATTTGAGCCCTTCCCAATCCTTGAGTTTCTCTCCACCGCTGGCAAGCTGCCCCAATATTTTTGCGGGTCCTGCCTCTTGCCTGATTGTAAACCCTCTTTTTTATCTGCCATCTCTCTAAATCTGTAGTCGATCTACTAATATGCTAATTTTGAATAAAAGCGTCTGCTAAATGTAAATGTAATGTAATATGCGTCCTGTGCACTCAAATTGAGTGCTCTCTTCTTGCTATAAGGACAAGACACGTCCCCTTACTGCTGATTGGCTACAAGTGTGTTTTTGGACTTGGTCAGACACTACGGTCAAAAGTGTGTTTTCAAAAATCGATTAGTACACATTTAAGGAGCGGCGGGCCAGGTAGCTTCTGCTTAGACTAATGTACATAGCGGAAACTCAGATTAATCCTCTGTTTACCAATAGAGCCTTTCATTGAGATGGAGGTGGACGGATCTGGTTACTATGAATCTTACTACGAATCCCCCACCCCCCCACCCCCCAGGTCCCTAGAGCTATCTGCGCGCCTGCCTATTATGCCCCTTTTTACAAGACGTAATTTAAATCTTATGGCTCTCCTGAATGTGCCTGTGAAGTTCCAGCTCAAGATAACATAAAAGTGACATTTTTGGGGCAGGTCTAAAAAGTGTTCTTTCAGGGGTGTTTTCCCTAACATGAAAATGAGCTTAGTTCTTAATTCTTAGAATTTTATAGAAAATATTTATACCCTACACCAGTGGTTCCCAACCTTTTTCAACTCGCGGCCCACAAAACCAAACACATATGTTTGCGTGGCCCACTGCAAAAAAATTAACTGACCTTGCTATTGTTGGGTTAATTACTTACTCAGTACTCAGAAGCTAGATTGTAAACTGTCTTTATTGAATGAACAGAAAATAACTTGGGCTGGCAGTGCTCAGCAAAATGGGAAAACCAGATCCAGGCAGAGCAGCGGAGCAAGCAGTCAGGAGGGAACATGCAGAGCAGTGTTGAGACAAGCAGTCAAAAACGGCAGAGAACTGGAGCGATGGACAAAGCAAGACTGGAGTGAGAAGAGCAAATTGAGAGCAGATATAGAGCCAAAAAAAAACAAACACAAAACAATGACAAGCTGCTGCGTTGAAGGGAAAAACAAAGACAATTTATTCTTAAACCAATTAGCAAGCTTGAATAGTGGAAGCATAGTTACAGTTTAATATTTATTTTTTATTTAATTATATATATGAAATTGTTTATTATGTTATGACTTAGACATTATTACATATATTAACAATATTATTATTTCTTTTAATAATTAATAAATAAATTGCGGCCCACCTGCAACACCGCCGCGGCCCACAGGTTGAAAACCATTGCCATACACAAACACTTATGCTAAACAGTGTCCTCCGGACCACCACACACACACACATACTCAATTGAAAAGGACTTACTTTCAATGGGAAACCTGAGCCTCGGATGATGCACACAGCTTATCAATTCTGGCAGGAATGGATGAGAGACCGACACAAAATTCCTGATCTACTGTTCTCAATTGTTCTCTGTACTTATTCTTGATGTATGTCAGGCTAGAATAACTCAGTGCACACAAATAGGTTGTGGAAAATGGTGTCAGAACTTAAATGGCACTGTTTGCAACAGCTGGATATTCCTCTCCACAGTTATCCAAAAACTGCCCAAAGCCATGTATTGAAAATCTTTTTTTTAAACTGCAGTCTTCCCTCAGTTCTGTGAGTTGTTCTTGTACTTGCAGTGACATGGGTTTTTAACTTTCCAGTCCAGATGAACTCCCAAGCATCAAGGACCCAGTCAAATTCAGCATTAAGGCTGAATTATACTTCTGCATCAGACCTACGCAGTAGCCTTTATGCCGTAGACCATGCGTCAGTTTTCATTAATACTTCTGCATCGTTGTCCGCATCGACATGCAGTCTACAGTGTCCACGTGCAAGTTGCTGGTGTAACCCGCAGACCACAGAAAAAACCGAAGAAGTAGCGGCTCGTCAGAGAAGCAATATAGCCATGACGGCGAAAAAAAAAAAAAATTAAATCATTATTGAAACTACAAAAGACAACTACGGAGTAGGAGAAGATGGCACGTTTTCCATCTCCACAATGACTTGTTTCATGGCAGATCGACGTTGGTCACGGACAACCAGTGATGTATAATGATTTATCAAGTTGGCCCTGTTTATCAAAAAAAAAAAAAGGTAGAGGTCGAGCTAGGTCCTGAAGCCTCACAACTTGGTGAGAATATTTTCATCTTTGGCTTGCATTTTTGTATTCAGTCATTGAGATGATTAAAAACATCAGCGAAATATGTGAGTTTTGAACACTCCACATCTGAAATGACACTATGCAAATCCCGAGGTTTACTAAATGAGAAATGTTTTTACCTCATTTCATATAGTCGTGCTAAAACCTTGCCGTGCACCATCGAACAGCCGTCATTGTGGCCCCATCAGTTCATACACCAGGGTTATTCAAATCTTGCCCTGGAGGGCCAGTGCACTGCAGAGTTTAGCTCCAACCCTGATCTAACACACCTGAGCCTGTTAATCAATGTCTTTGGTATCATTATAAAATCACAGGTACTGTAGGTGGATTTGATCAGGGTTGGAGCTAAACACTGCAGTGCACTGGCCCTCCAGAGCAAGATTTGAATAACCCTGTCATACGCTTAGAAAGTTCTTCCAATTCAGTTCTCCCCTGTACTCTGTTCTCACATTATAACGTTGATATAATATGTTTTGTCAGGTATTGATTTACAAAATAAAAAGTTTCTCCAATGCTGTCACCATCTATAAAGTGAACATTTATCAAAAGCTGAGCTTGCCCACTAATATCAGTCTAAGGGTGGTTTGCCTACAGAGGTTCAGGCTGTAGGATTGCCGAAAGGACTAAAGAAACGTTATCAGCACGATGTTATAAAACTGTACATTTCTACTCTATTACCACCCACTGCCACTTATACCAACGACGGGAATAAGCGCAGTTACAATAGCTAAATATGTGGGAGAGCGTTGCAATTAAGTGACTATATTGTATTGCAATAGGTAGCACTTCAAAGTTAATATTGAGTCAAGACTAGTTAGCACATAATTAATAATTAAAATGGTTTAATAAAACCCACTTTAAAAGCATCGAGCGCTTGTAATAACTTCCAATTGTGGTATGAAATGTTTTTTTTATTCTATAATAGGTAGACGTGCACTCTTTGTATGTTTTATAATGGATTGAACCCCTGATCTATATATGATTGGATTGCTCATCGCGTTTTAAACTGCCAACAGTTAGTGAGGCCACGGAAGTGTTGAAAATAAAGCTTTATGTCTTTAAATCTGTACTGTATATAGTCAGTTATTTCTCTGAATAAATTATGATGTGTATATGTTTTAATACCCTGATTGAGCAACGTGTATTTCAGACTCTCCAAGATCAAACAAATATGTTTATTACCATTTCCATGTAAATGTTGTATACGTGCGTCTGGAGGTCTCGCGGCGGGGTAGACTCGAATTCGCCTCATTCGCGCATCTAGTTACAGAAGATTCTGAGTTATGAAAAGGAGCCACCGTTGCAAGCTGACAGCAACTGGCTTTTGTGGTGGAAAATTGGCAGTAATACCCTCACCTTGTGCAGCTGGCAATGAAGTGTCCCTGGGACATCAGTGCGGTCGGAGCGCGTTAGAGCCCTGCGCGGGACTGTTTTCTTCATCCCGCTCCCGCCCGCGTCCGCTGAATTTCTGACCATTACCGCCCGCTCCCGCAACGTATGTGTTACACTCCCGCCCGCTCCCGCAATATGTATGTCCACTCCCGCCCGCACCCGCAAAACTCTGAGAATTTATTCCCGCACAATAATAGAGATGCATTGATTTTGTGTCTTCTCCCGTCCCGCAGAAAAAAAAAACACGTATTTGTATTGATATTAATAAAGAGATTCATGGGGTTGTTTGTTTCGTTTCCCTGGCCTGCATGTAAAAAAAAAAAAAAAAAAAAAAAAGACAAAACACACAATACATTCAAATAGAATTTGGTTTTTATCAAAAACTTTGCACATAAAAATAAACTGCTTTGCAAAAAAAATATACATAATATGATAAACTAGGCTACATGAAAAACAGCAGTTTTACAATTATTAGCCAAGTGTCGCAGGTATTCTGTTTGAAAAATACATATAAGAATAAAAACATTCAAACTAAGGCAGCCTGCTCAATAACACTGGCATCATTACGCCTCTTGATGGCAACAAGGGGCTGTGCTCAAAAAACAACACTAATAAATAACATAAAATAAACAACGTTAACGAATGAATTTAACAAATGAATCACTTTGCAATATTGCTGTCAGGCAACCTCCCTATCCCGCAGTGGGTTTTTTTAGCCACCCATTCCCGCCCGCAGCAAAATTCAAACCGCCCGCTCCCGCGAGATTTGCGTTGGGGCCCGCGGGACCCGGCGGGACTCAATCCCAATGCAGCCCTCTAGAGCGCGTCTTCTCAACTGCTGGACATATAGTGAATAAAAAACGCTCTGCTCTGGCCCCCGAAAATGTTGATCGACTTGTTTTACTGTCCAATAAATTTGTAATGGCCCTAGCCTTTTTGCTCATTTCATTATGCTATGCCTGCCTAGTGCCGCCTAGCCTAAGTGTCGGTTACGTTCAATAAAAAACACACATGGCCTGTTCTCAAGTCCATTTGAAGTTTTATTTTTTTGAACAGTTGTTTTAAATGGATTGAATCATTATTTAAAATAATCTTGGAGATTTTTGAATTGCCTAAATCATAAATGCAGCCGGGTTGAAGCCTGCAGTGATGTTTTTGTTTTAAGTTATGGCAGCCGTCCAGTTGAATGTGTACAGCATGGTTTTGCAGATGATGACACAGAACTATAAATGAAAACCGACGCACGTCCTGCAGTTTAGAGGCTACGTCGTATGTCCGACGCAGAAGTATACAGTAAATCAGGCTTCAGCACCTCTGTGTCAACCTTTATGGGTAACAGCTCTGGCCATATGATGTAATGCTCAAATGTTTTGGAACGGCCCAGGGTTTTTGCTTTGTAAAACTGAAGATTTGTCAATTGTTTCAATTTTTTTTTTTTTTTACGTTTGAATTTGTGTAAGCATACGTAGGAATCTCAGTGTTTCCCACAGACTTGCAGTCAATGTCTGGTGGCACTTCCCCTGGGGCAAATATGGGCTATAAATAAAAAAGCAAATGGGATTATTGAAAATGCACATTCCACCCTGAGGTGGAAACTCTTCACCTCATGGTGCAGAGACTGCCAGCTTGACCCAGCTAACTGCTGGTGTTAGAGGCTCTTTGCAAATTTCTATTCGAGCCGATTCAACATATCTCAGACAGACATCTGACCTTTTAAAACCGCCTTTCTGTTGGCTATTACCTCTCTGAGGAGAGTAGGAGATTTACAGGCCCTCTCAGTGGCCCCTACCTATCTTGATTTTGCACCTGGCATGACCAAAGCGTTCATATACCCCCTAGCGGGACATGTTCCTAAGGTTCCCTCTATCATACCACAACCTGTAGTGCTGCAGGCCTTCTGCCCTCTTCCCCTTTCGGAACCCCGACCAAGAGAAGCTAAATTGTATTTGTCCAGTTCGAGCGCTGGACGCATACGTCCACAGAGCTGCCCTGTGGAGAAAATCAGACCAATTGCTAGTATGCTATGGTCCCCCCAAAAGGGGTTTTCCTGCATCTAAGCAGACTATTAGTCGTTGGATAGTTGAGACTATCAACGCCACCTATGAGTCCTCTGTTCTTCCCCCGCTGTCGCGAGCCAAGGCTTACTCTACTCGGGGTATGGTGGCCTCCTAGGCCTTCCTAGCAGGTGTGTCCATGCTGGACATCTGCAACTCTGCGGAGTGGTCCATGCCCTCCACATTTGCAAAATTCTATGGCCTATATATGCCAGTCACTCCAGGCACTTCTGTTCTCTTTTCCTAAGCTGTGCTCTTCGGATACACACTAGGCAGGGATTTGGTAGTCTGGCAGTGTGGGTACATCGTTCCCCGTAGCGCTTCAATGCAGCTCGAGTTCCTGAAGAGGAACGTCTCTAGGTTACGTATTTAACCCTAGGTCATCAATCATAACTCCAAGGCTTCTAGCTGTTTTTGAAGGAGTTATGGTTGATGTGCCTAAATTGATGGTGAAATTGTGATGAAACGATGGGTTTGCTGGAATCACAAGCAGTTCTGTCTTGGCAAGGTTGAGTTGAAGATGATGGTCCATCATCCAGGAAGAAATGTCTGTTAGACAAGCTGAGATGCGAATAGCTACCGTCGGATCATCAGGATGGAATGAGAGGTAGAGTTGAGTGTCATCAGCATAGCAGTGGTATGAAAAGCCATGTTTCTGAATGACAGAACCTAATGATGCCATGTAGACAGAGAAGAGAAGTGGTCCAAGAACTGAGGCCTTAGGCACCCCAGTAGTTAGATGTTGTGACTTGGACACCTCACCTCTCCAAGATACTTTAAAGGACCTATCTGATAGGTAAGACTCAAACCATTGAAGTGTGGTTCCTGAGATGTCTTTTGCCAATAGGGTTTATAGGAGGATCGGTTGGTTAACCGTGTCAAAAGCAGTGGACAGATCAAGTAGGATAAGTACTGAAGATTTGGATTCTGCTCTTGCCAGTCTTAGAGCTTCAACAACTGAGAGCATGGCAGTCTCAGTTGAATGTCCACTTCTGAAGCCAGATTGGTTGCTGTCAAGGAGGTTGTTGTGTGTGAGAAATGTAGAGACTTGGTTGCAATGAAAGGAAGAAGGGAAACTGGTCTGTAGTTCTCTAAAAGAGATGGGTTGAGGTTGGGTTTCTTAAGTAGTGGAGTTATACGTGCCTGTCTAAATGATGAGGGAAAAACACCAGTGTGGAGGGATGTGTTGATGATGTGAGTGAGTGCAGGTACAACTGCAGGAGAAATGGCTTGAAGGAGATGAAATGGAATAGGATCAAGCAGGCAAGTTGTAGGGTGATTAGAAAGGATGAGTTTTGAGACTTCTTCCTCAGAGAGTGAAGACAAGGATGTAAATGAGTGTAAGTTTGCTGGTGATATGAGCTTGACTGATTGTGGTGTGGAAAATTGTGCACTAATGTGTTTAATTTTATTAATGAAAAACGTTGCAAAGTCGTCAGCTATTAGAGATCAAGCAGGAGGGGGGAGGAGGAGGACAAAGAAGTGAGGAAAATGTTTTAAAAAGCATGCGAGAGTTAGACGAATTGTTAATTTTGTTATGGTAGTATGTCATTTTAGCAGTGGAGACATTAGCAGAGAAAGAAGATAGGAGTGACTGATACACATTAAGGTCAGTAGTATTTTTGGACTTGCGCCACACCCTTTCAGCAGCTCTAAGCTTAGAACGGTGTTCGCGTAGAACATCAAATAACCAAGGGGCAGAAGGGGTGTTACGGGCTGGTCTGGTCAAATATAAGGGGCAAACAGTGTCTAAACAAGATGTAAGAGTGGAGCAGAAAGTATCAGTAGCACTGTTAGCATCCAATGATGCAAACAGTTTAGGGGAAGGAAGTGAAGATGAAACCATTGCAGAAAGCCGGGAGGGTGAAAGTGTGCGTTCACACACTACACAACCCTGGGGGTCCAGACACTTACAGTGCGGCGGCGTTGGTATTCTCGTTCCCATTAGCGCTATTGAGCGCAGCATTGAGAGTAGCTTTTGATAAGGGAACGTCTCGGGTTACTTGACTGTAACCCTGTTCCCTGTAAAAGCGGGAACGAGATGCTGCTCCTCAATGCCGCTCTGTCGAAGTGTCTGGATGTCTCTTCAGACAAAGGGGTAACCTGAGGATGTTTCCGTTTCATGTCTATTTATAACCTGCAGATGCATGTTATCAGTGAGGTCACCTGCTGAGGTTATTTAAGCCAATTTTTGGCGTGTTTGACACACATGCTTCACAACCGGTCGAACAAAGAATGTTCTCTCGTTAGCGCTATTGAGCGCAGCATCTCGTTCCCACTTTTTCAGGAAACAGGGTTACAATCAAGTAACCCGAGACGTTTTATGTGGTTATTTTACACTTTAATATATTTTATTGTTACAAATTAAACAAAGCAAAGAACAAGTGTCTTATAAGTTATTATGTAATGTAGCATTACATCACTTTTGAGGGAAGTCGTGGCCTAATGGTTAGAGAGTTGGACTCCCAATCGAAAGGTTGTGAGTTCAAGTCCCGGGCCGGCAGGAATTGTGGGTGGGGGGAGTGCATGTACAGTTCTCTCTCCACCTCCAATACCTCGACTTAGGTGCCCTTGAGCAAGGCACCGAACCCCCAACTGCTCCCCGGGCGCCGCAGCATAAATGGCTGCCCACTGCTCCGGGTGTGTGCTCACAGTGTGTGTGTGTTCACTGCTCTGTGTGTGTGCATTTCGGATGGGTTAAATGCAGAGCACAAATTCTGAGTATGGGTCACCATACTTGGCTGAATGTCACGTCACTTTCACTTTTTTTTTTTTTTTTTCACTTTGTTGTCCATGACAATCAGTTGTTCTGCCATGGTACAAGTCCTTGTGGAAATTTAAAGAATGTCAACTTCTGTTGTTCTGTTGCAGTTTCTTTTTTGTAGTTTTAAAAAATGATCTGTTCTTTAATATCTTTTGCCGTAGTTTGTGGGTTACACAAGCAACATGCCCGTGAACACTGCATACTAGAAGTTTGCATGTGTACTGCATGTCGACGTGTACAACGACGCAGAAGTATAAATGAAAATTGACGCACATACTTTACACCTCTACAATATAGCCTTGACATCATTGAATTTCAGTCAGAGCTGTACGTCAATCAAACAACATTTACGGATCCCATAGGAATGAATGAGAAACACAGTCAACAAGCCAGTGACTTCTCTTATAAAACTGATTTTTTTTTTTGAGTTTACCACACTGTAAAAAATTTCTGTAAATTTACAGCGTATTAACAGCGTAAATATACAGTACTGAACTGTTTTCTAAAATTACGGTGTCTTACCGTAAGTACACACATGATCGGTGGGAGAGGGGGAACCAAACGGTAGCTGACGCATAGAGGAGCATGGTTTCAGTCAAAGATTTATGGATTTCATCTCAAGTTGATGCTCATTTACAGGTAAGCAGATCAAAGTCTGAATAAATGTTTATCTTAAATTGTAGCGTTTTTTTAATGTGGGCACAATATTTTAATTTACCTTTGACAAATCTTGCCAAGACGGTGAACTAGCATATTTACAAATTTCTCCTGAAAGTTAAGTGTATGTGTGTGTTTGTGAAGGAGAGATTCTTGCAGCAAATTTTTTCTTTCCTGGTGTAAAATCCTGTAAATGTTAAACTTGTAAAGAGTTAAATATAAAATACTTGCGTTCGCTGATTATTTCATTGAATATGAGTTTAATATATTCGGCAACAGTAGAAGATGAGCACGTGATTGGTGGGGGAGGGGAGCAACGTTTTTTTTTTTTTTTTAGATAGATTTAATTATTTATTTATTTATTTATTTATTTATTTTATTGAACCACACAACAACAAGATACATACTCTAGCAGAGGAACTAAAAACAATACAAACGATTACAATAAGGGGCATATTCAGAAAAGGAACTGAACCCAGCCACATATACATGAAACAAACAAACAAAAAACAATTAAATAAAATAACAAGGGAGCTATAAATTAACCTGTACAACAACCTATAGAAACAAAAGGAGCAGTACAACACTCAAAACAGTAAAAATTCTGTTATGTCACAAAGTATTTTTTTGGCTGACTTGTACATTTTAATTTTATGGAGAGATGAAAAAAAAAGTTTGAAATCATTGATGAAACAATTAAATGACGGCTTAGAATTTTTCCATTTACTACAGTGAATATGATATTTACACAGAAGAATGATCACATTAATTAGGTCCGATACGGACAGATCCAAATTATCCACAAAATACAGAATATCAACAGTATCAAGCAAAGGAACACCATCTATTTTTAGAGACAACCAATCCTTTATATCTTTCCAAAATTCTTTGGTAACCGGACAAAAGACAAATAAATGTTCCACTGTTTCCTCGAATTTTCCACAAAATACACAAGCGTCCACCACGAATTTAATTCACTTTTTAAGAAATTCAGCAACTGTATAAATATTACGTATTATTTTAAAATGAGTTTCTTTAACTTTGGGAGAAACAGGCCATCTAATAAATTTTGAGACAGCCTTTACCATAGTGGACTGCGATAGAAATTCAGGAACCAGCAGTGGTTTGTTAAAATCTGTATATATTTTAGATCTTAACACCAAACCCATTACCTTATTATTACATTTCTTATCAACTAAATCTAGACCATTAATCAGTAGGGCCGGAAGAGAAGGCTTGCTATTGTAATATTTTAAAATACCACAAATTAAATGTAAAAGGGGAAGAGGAACGGCTTTACAGATTTTGTCAAATTCTCTTGTTGTACAAGCCACGTCGTATTTCTCTTTGAAACTCTCAAAACTAAGGAAATTACAACTGTGATCAAGGATATCAGTCACAAATAAAACGCCCTTCTCAAACCAATTCCTCTTAAATAATGATTTTTTATTTATTAAAATGACCCTATTATTCCAGAGTGTGGATCTATGGGGAGTAAAATTATGTGTAAATATCATTTTCCAAAAATGAAGGATTTGTTTATGGAAATTAGACAATCTAAGAGGGATTTTATTAACTTCAAAATCACACCTTAGAAGAAATTCCAGGCCACCTAACTTATGGAACAACCTTCTAGGATTGTGGATCCACATTGAATTTGGTTGAGAAAGAAACTCTTTAATCCACTTAATCCTAAACACACCTACTAGTGCCTCAAAGTCAATGGCCTTAATTCCACCTTCATTATAATCTCTGACTAGTTGAGATCTCTTAATATAGTGGGTTTTATTTCTCCACAAAAAATGGAATAAAACAGAGTTGGCTTTACTAATATTGCTGGAGGAGACATAAAGAGAGTGACAAGGATAAGATAATTTGGATATACCTTCAGCTTTAGACAGAAGAACTCTACCAAATACTGTTAAATCTCTGGTTAACCAATGACTTAAGTAGAGCTGAAACAACAAATCGATTTAATCGATTAAAATCGATTATTAAAATAGTTGTCAACTAATTTAGTCATCGATTAGTTGCTAAATAACTTTTATTTGCCGTAAGTGCCTCATTTCATGCATATTTTAAATCTGCGGTGACCAAAGTGTGGCAGTAATGAGCCACCGGAGGTTTTACTCAGCCAGTACAGCAGGAGAAGTAGTGAATAGCCAATAGCTGGCCTCGTTTTATGTCACGTGCTTCCCAAACAGCTCTCTGCAGCATTCAGCGAGATGGTGGAGACAGACGGCAGTGGAGTAAGCTCGAGAAAGAAAGAAAAAAAAGCGGAAGATAAAACTAATCGAACGAAGTCATCCAAAGTGTGGGAGTACTTAACTTTGAGCCTTCAAAAAAAAAAAAAAGGAGTAACCTCTAAACTTTGCACTACTGAACTGACTTTTATATGTTCAGATTCTCCAGTACAATGTTGTTTGCAAATGTTTAGATGTTTAGTCGTAAAAGCTGATAACATTGCTTTTTAACAGTTAACATTTAAAGCTTTACAAACATGTTCTGTGATCAGTTTTTCGTTTACCAGTTCATAATTCAGTCTTGCAGCCTAATTATGACTGAATGAGAGAAGTAAATGTTTAAATGTATTTGAAATGCACTTTTTTTCCCTAAGTATTTACTGCTCTTTTTCACACAGCAAGTTTTTTTTGTCCATTTTTTTTCATATTTTTTCAATACTTTTTTAATGATGGATTTTACTTTAAAATGTGAGTTCCATTCAGGTTTCATGCCATTGTCACTTTATTCGAATGACTGTTTACAGTTTACAGGAAAAATAAAAAAATAAAATAAAATGCAATGTACTGCAATTTTATTCTGTTTTATTCTTATTCTTAGTGAAAATATGTTCTGAAAGATTCCTTAATAAGCTTTGTTCGGGATGTTAAACTACTTTAGGAGCCCTAAGGACTGCCATGGTGAAAACATTATTTAAAATCTCCTTGTGAAATTTGCTAGAGTACGTATGGGTCAGTGTTTTGATTGCAGAAGAGTTCGACAAAGGATTACTAGCACATAATAAAACACAACTCCAGGTATGTTTTTGATGAGGAAATGACAATGCAAAATGGTTAAAATCTCTAAAAAGTCTGTTGAATGATAAAGACTCTTTATTAATAAGTTACTTGGGGAAAAAATGGGCAAAACTAAAATATAAGTACATAAACCGATTAATCGTAAAAATAATCGGCAGATTAATCGATTATCAAAATAATCGTTGCAGCCCTAGACTTAAGGACTTTTCCGTAACAATGATTCGATTGGCAATATTTACATCTTGTCTTCTAATTGGGTTTTTAGATATTGTGATTCCTAAATATTTTACTTCTTGAACAACTTTAATATTACTAATGGTAGAATCCACACTTGTATGAACTGGAAGTAATTCACATTTATTTAAATTAAGAGTTAAGCCAGATGCTTTAGAGAAAGTTTGAATGATATTGTTTTTTCAACCATAGATTTGTCTTTTAAAAAAATAGATGTATCATCAGCAAATTGGCTTAACCTAAACTCTTTATCAAATATAATAATACCTTGTAAATCATGTGAATTATTAATAAGTAATGTTATTAACTGAGTAGTCAAAATGAAAAGTTTTGGAGAAATGGGGCAACCTTGTCTTATTCCTCTTGACACTATAAAACTAGAAGTCATACCAGAATTTAATGAGACATAGCTACTAATATCAGTGTAAAACATTTTGATAATGCTACAAAATTCCTCTCCAAAACCAAGAAAACGTAAAGATTCTAAAAGGAAAGGATGTTCAATAGTGTCAAATGCCTTAAAAAAGTCCAAAAACATAATATAACTGTCTGTGTTAATAAAGTCACTATAGTCTAAAATATCCAGTATTAATCTAGTATGGTTATGAATATTTCTACCTTTTATAAAGGCAGATTGACATTCATCAATAATTTTAGCCAAACCTTTATCCAGCCTTCTCGAATAAACATGAGCTAATAATTTGTAGTCATTACATAACAGAGTTATGGGTCTCCAGTTGTCCAGCAGCAAATGATCTTTATTGGGTTTAGGGATTAATGTAATGATGCCTTTTTTCATGGAAGGTGAAAGGTTGCCACTAGAAATACATTCTAAAAAAGCATTATAAAGCAAAAGTCTTATGTCTGTCCAAAAGTGTTGATAAAAAGCCACCGATAAACCATCTAAACCTGGAGATTTACCCTTTGACATTATAAAAATAGCATTGTCGAGTTCTTCTATTTTAAGGGGCTCGTCCAAATATGATTTGAAATCCTGTTCTATTTCCTCTTTTCTTAGTTCTTTTAACTTTGTGAAAAATATTGAAGACTCAATACCGGAGAATTTAGAATTATACAGATTGCAATAAAAAGTTCTTATTTCTTTGTTAATCTGATCATCATCTTCAATAATTAAGCCATTGATTGACAACTTCTGAATCTTCTTTTTAGTTTGTCTTTGTTTCTCCAAATTAAAAAAATACGAAGAATTTTTTTTCCCTTCTTCTAACCATCTGGCTCGAGAGCGAATGAAGGCTCCCTTGGCCTTCTCCAAGTATAAATTGTCAAATTTCGCTTGTAAATTATTTAGCTGAATCTGTTCATCTATAGTTAAATCAGTTTTGTTGCCAAATTTGTGCATTTCATTTATCAATTCAAGCCGTTTCATACTTTTAAATTGGCTAATTTGCTTACCAGTCTCTATAGCTAATCCTCTAACATTAAATTTAAACCATTCCCATTTACTCAGGGGTGACGTTTCCATTGCATTAACATCTTTTAAAGCTTCTTTAACCTTTTCACAGAAACCCTCATTTTCAAGAAGACTGTTATTAAACTTCCAAATGACACTGCGCTCACAACCTGATTAAAGGAAGGAAAAGGATAGCAAAACTGCACAATGATCGGTTAAGGGAGAAACTGAAATGTCACATTTCGATACGTTGTTAATTAGATTATTAGATATCAACCAGTAGTCAAGTCTTGAGCATTGGGCCTTATTAGAAGAACTGAACCATGTAAATTGTGATTTATGAGGATTACTCCATCTCCAATAATCTGTTAAGTGTAATTCTGAAATCAAATCTGAAATAACTTCCTCATAACAATGACAATTTGCTTTTGGAGGAGAACGATCAAACCAAAGATCATGAACTAAATTAAAATCCCCTCCTAAAATAATTCTATCAACAGCATAGGTGATTCTCCATTTTTTGACAGACTCCTTAAGAAAAACAAGCAATTCCCTATTCAGTGTTTTTTGGTTATATCCATAAATACACAGCAAAATAAAATTAACACCTCCTTGTTCAATTACTACCATAAGCCAATGACCCTTTGAATCACTTAGGTGGCACATAACATTACATGGTAGCCTATTAAACAGAACCATGACACCTGCAGAATGGGATGTACCATGACTAAAAAAAAGCTGAATCCCCCCACTGATTCTTCCAAAATTTAACATCAACTTCCTGAGAGTGAGTCTCCTGTAAAAAAACACAATTCGTCTTTTGCTCCTTGCAATAAAGAAAAATAGCCTTACGTTTTAAATTATCTTTTAGCCCCCTACAATTTAAAGAAAGAAATGATAACAACATGAAATCGAACCTCAATAAACCAAACAAAAAGGACGATGCGCAGGAACGAGAAGAATATGTTCCTTTTAAATTCTCAGCAACAAAGAAGATGCAACAAACCAGAAAAGCACTTGTCATCAAGTCAAACAGTACCTCAGACTACAAGCCATTAAATCAGTCATTCGGGGTCCACACGCCGGTTATCAATCAAAGCGTAACCTTCTTTAAGGAACGCTCGCGTCCCCCTCTTCCGAGCCTCTTGAACCAACGGCCATAACTTTGCCCGAGCTTCCCTGTCTTCTTTGGAAAAGTCCTCCTTGAACCAAATATGCATTTCTTTGCAAACTCTCGCGTCCTTGGACTTTCTCTACACATCATCACGTACATTTCTCATTCCGAACTGAATGATGATGGGCCTTGGCGTGCCATCACTTCTCTTGATCCCCAAACGGTGAACAACATCCACCGTGTCTCGTAGCCGATCAACCAGCCTGATCTCACAATCAAAACGTACATATTTAGACGTAAATTAAAACTGTCCAATACGTATGTGCCTTTACGTATTTACAGTGTCATTTACGTCCAGATAATTCTGGACGTAATTACAGGTTCGATACGTATCGAAATTTACGTAAAAACAACCTCAAATACGTACAGATAGAACGTGTTTTCTGACCAGTCAGTTATCCATAGAAATTTGCTCATGAAGCTGCTTTTCAATGCGTATCGGATTAATTTTTTTAAATATTTATGTATATTTTCCCTTTTTATAATTTTTTTGTGATAAATGTAAGATCCCTATACCTCACCCGAACCTAAACCTACCCATTTTATACAGAATGTTAAAAGAATGAAACATAATAAAACACAAGTTTTGTAAAAATATAACATTAAAACGTTATTTTGAGCCACTAACGTTAATCTTACACCTACCCCTAAACCTACCCATAACCATTTCTAAAAACTACATAACGTTACTGTTATAAATAAACAAATAACAGACAAACAAACATAATGTTAATCATTTATTTTTTGCGAAAAAATATCAAAAGTGGTACCAAAAGTAGTTCAAATGATAATGAGTTCCAGTCGCAGTCCTCTCTGGAGGTAATAGTTTTTATAGGGTACAGAGCAGAATTTAATTTATTAATCCGTGAAATTATGAATCTGTCTTCTCTCCGTGAAGGCGCAATGGCGCAGTAGTGATGTGTCGTTCTTGAATTATTCGTTCATTTTGAACGAATCTTTAATGTGACTCGGGAAGAACGAGTCGTCTCGGGGAGTGATTCGTTCAGTCGCGCATGCGCATTATTCTATAGGTTCTGTTCTAGTAGTAGTGATTCACCTGTCAGTCAATGCAGTCTTGAGCCGGAAAGAGAATTGATTAGTTCATATTTCGGGTCTATCGGGTTTTTGACTCGTTCCTTAATCACGTGACAGCCACATACGCTAAACCCAATTGCAGTCTGAGCCGGAAAGAGAATTGATTAGTTCATCTCATGAGTCTTCGGGTCGAGTCATTCCTTAATCACGTGACAGACCCATACGCTAAAACCATAGACAGTAAAATAATGCAGTATTGAGCCGGAAAAAGAATTGATTAGTTCATCTTTCGGTTCTTCGGGTTAGTTTGTTCTTTTGTCCCGTGATGTGACAACATTGGCTAGAGTAATTATTAAATCAGGTTGTCTGTATAAACCAGGGGTTTGTGTTCACAAACCCCTTATGAAAAGATCACATAAAAGGACCGTGACGTCGCCCGGTATGGCGCAGCCGGGGCCCCACCCTGGAGCCAGGCCCGGGGTTGGGGCTCGTATGCGAGCGCCTGGTGGCCGGGCCTCCCCCCACGGGGTCCGGCCGGGCTCAGGCCGAAGGAGCGACGTGGGGCCGCCTTCCCGTGGGCTCACCACCTACAGGAGGGACTGTAAGGGGCCGGTGCTTAGAGAATCGGGCAGCAGTCGAAGGCGGGGGCCTCGACAGCCCGATCCCTGGACAGGGAAACTAGCTCTAGGGACGTGGAATGTCACCTCACTGGCGGGAAAGGAGCCCGAGATTGTGCGTGAGGTTGAGAGGTTCCGACTAGCGATAGTCGGGATCACCTCTACGCACAGCTTGGGCTCTGGAACCACACTCCTCGAGAGAGGATGGACTCTTCACCACTCTGGAGTTGCCCATGGTGAGAGGCGGCGGGCTGGTGTGGGTCTGCTTATAGCCCCCCAGCTCAGCTGCCATGTGTTGGAGTTTACCCCGGTGAACGAGAGGGTCGCTTCCCTGCGCCTTCGGGTCGGGGATAGGTCTCTCACTGTCGTTTGTGCCTACGGGCCGAACGGCAGTGCAGAGTACCCGGCCTTCTTGGAGTCTCTGGGAGGGGTGCTGGAAAGTGCTCCGACTGTCGTTTTACTGGGGGATTTCAACGCCCACGTGGCCAACGACAGTGACACCTGGAGGGGCGTGATTGGGAGGAACGGCCCCCCTGATCTGAACCCGAGTGGTGTTCAGTTATTGGACTTCTGTGCTAGTTACAGCTTGTCCATAACGAACACCATGTTCAAGCATAAGGGTGTCCATGCGTACACGTGGCACCATGACACCCTAGGCCGTAGGTCGATGATCGACTTTGTGGTCGTTTCATCCGACCTCCGGTCGTATGTCTTGGACACTCGGGTGAAGAGAGGGGCGGAGCTGTCAACTGATCACCACCTGGTGGTGAGTTGGATCCGATGGCGGGGGAGGAAGCTGGACAGACTCGGCAGACCCAAACGTACTGTGAGGGTCTGCTGGGAACGTTTGGCAGAGCCTCCTGTCAGAGAGATCTTCAACTCCCACCTCCGGCAGAGCTTCGACCGGATCCCGAGGGAGGCTGGAGATATTGAGTCCGAGTGGACCATGTTCTCCACCTCCATTGTCGAAGCGGCCGCTCGGAGCTGTGGCCGTAAGGTCTCCGGTGCCTGTCGAGGCGGCAATCCCCGAACCCGGTGGTGGACACCGGAAGTAAGGGATGCCGTCAAGCTGAAGAAGGAGTCCTATTGGGCCTGGTTGGCTTGTGGGACTCCTGAGGCAGCTGATAGGTACCGGCAGGCCAAGCGAACTGCAGCCCGGGTGGTTGTGGAGGCAAAAACTCGGGCCTGGGAGGAGTTCGGTGAGGCCATGGAGAAGGACTATCGGTCGGCCTCGAAGAGATTCTGGCAAACCGTCCGGCGCCTCAGGAGAGGGAAGCAGTGCCCTACCAATGCTGTTTACAGTAGAGGTGGGGAGCTGTTGACCTCAACTGGGGATGTCGTTGGACGGTGGAAGGAATACTTCGAGGATCTCCTCAATCCCGCTGTCACGTCTTCCATTGAGGAAGCAGAGGCTGAGGGCTCAGATGTGGACTCGTCCATCACCCAAGCTGAAGTCACCGAGGTAGTCAAGAAACTCCTCGGTGGCAAGGCACCGGGGGTGGATGAGATCCGCCCTGAGTACCTCAAGTCTCTGGATGTTGTGGGGCTGTCTTGGCTGACACGCCTCTGCAGCATCGCGTGGCAGTCGGGGACGGTGCCTCTGGGATGGCAGACCGGGGTGGTGGTCCCTCTTTTTAAGAAGGGGGACCGGAGGGTGTGTTCCAACTACAGGGGGATCACACTTCTCAGCCTCCCTGGGAAAGTCTATGCCAGGGTACTGGAGAGGAGAATCCGGCCGATAGTAGAACCTCGGATTCAGGAGGAACAGTGTGGTTTTCGTCCAGGCCGTGGAACACTGGACCAGCTCTATACCCTCTACGGGGTGCTGGAGGGTTCATGGGAGTTTGCCCAACCAGTCCACATGTGCTTTGTGGATTTGGAGAAGGCATTCGACTGTGTCCCTCGCGGCGGCCTGTGGAGGGTGCTCCGGGAGTATGGGGTCCGGGGCCCTTTGCTAAGGGCTATCCGGTCCCTGTACGACCGGAGCAGGAGCTTGGTTCGTATTGCCAGCAGTAAGTCAGACTTGTTCCCGGTGCGTGTTGGACTCCGGCAGGGCTGCCCTTTGTCGCCGGTTCTGTTCATGATTTTTATGGACAGAATTTCTAGGCGCAGCCAGGGGCCGGAGGGGGTCAGGTTTGGTGACAACGCGATTTCGTCTCTGCTCTTTGCGGATGATGTTGTCGTGTTGGCTTCATCAAGCCAGGACCTTCAGCATGCACTGGGACGGTTTGCAGTCGAGTGTGAAGCGGCAGGGATGAGAATCAGCACCTCCAAATCCGAGGCCATGGTCCTCAGTCGGAAAAGGGTGGCTTGCCCACTTCAGGTTGGTGGAGAGTTCCTGCCTCAAGTGGAGGAGTTTAAGTATCTTGGGGTCTTGTTCACGAGTGAGGGATGGATGGAACGGGAGATTGACAGACGGATCGGTTCAGCTTCTGCAGTAATGCGGTCGATGTACCGGTCTGTCGTGGTGAAGAAAGAGCTGAGCCGCAAGGCGAAGCTCTCGATTTACCGGTCAATCTACGTTCCTACTCTCACCTATGGTCATGAGCTTTGGGTCATGACCGAAAGGACAAGATCCCGGATACAGGCGGCCGAAATGAGCTTTCTCCGCAGGGTGGCTGGGCGATCCCTTAGAGATAGGGTGAGAAGCTCAGTCACCCGGGAGGAGCTCAGAGTAGAGCCGCTGCTCCTCCACATCGAGAGGGGTCAGCTGAGGTGGCTCGGGCATCTGTTCCGGATGCCTCCTGGACGCCTTCCCGGGAAGGTGTTCCGGGCACGTCCCACTGGGAGGAGACCCCGGGGAAGACCTAGGACATGCTGGAGAGACTATGTCTCCCGGCTGGCCTGGGAACGCCTCGGTGTCCCCCCAGAAGAGCTGGAGGAAGTGTCTAGGGAGAGGGAAGTCTGGGATTCTCTGCTTAGACTGCTGCCCCCGCGACCCGGCCCCGGATAAGCGGAAGAAGATGGATGGATGGATGGATGACACTTTATAAACATTAAAAAACACCGTTTACATACTTTTGAATTGTTGTTTATTGTTTATTTTTGTGCCAGAAAAGCTTTGTAACAAAGAGGACAACTATTCCAAAATAAATCAAAATAATAAAAAAGTAAATAATTAAAAATAAAATTAAAATTAAAAGATAATAAAGCCAAAGGGTCTAATAACCTTAACAAATGAACTTTAAAAGTACAATATATAAAAAAAACTAAATATTGCACAACAAGCTTTGCTTTTTTTATATAATAATTTAAAATGAATACGTTTTAAAATAAATAACACTTTTGTGCCAAAATAAAAACTTTATATCAAAGAGGATAACTATTCCCCAAATAATTTTAAACCATTTAAATAAAAATAAATGAAAATTAAGATAAGCTACGGAGCCTTATAACAATAACAAATTACCTTTAAAATCACAACAACAACAAAAATATTGCACAACAAGCTAGTCTTTTTCTAAATAAATAAAAATAAATAAGCTTTAAAATAAATAACACACTGTGGCTATATATTTAGGACTTGCTTTAAGGCATGTTTGCATTTAAAAAAAAACAAGCTCCCTGACCTTGGATGGGCTGAGTCTGTTTCTTCTATCTGAAATAATCTGCCCAGTTTTAGAAAAAAATATTTCAGATGGCACAGATGTGGCCACAATGCAAAGTCTTGTCTTTGTGACTTCAGAAAGGCTTTTGTATACTGGTGAACATCTCCTCCACCAGGCCAGAGGGTCTGATGTGCGGGGTAAGAGTGGCTCTGCAAGGTAGGCCTGCACCTTTATAGCATCTGATGTCTTAGAAGAGGTAGCAGAAGGCCTCAAGCTTGCTACCCTCTCGTCAAAGTCTTCCCAAAACATGGCCCCTGCACTGGCAGTCGCACCGGGATCTGAACTATCCTCCTCACTCTTAGCTGGGTTAAAACTGTTAAAGCTGAAGTTATCATAACCTTAATGTTTTAAACTAACATTAATAATTCAAATTCAAAATTGTATTTGCTTTTAATGTATATGTCATTATGTCCTTTTTTGAGCAATCTTCTTATATTACAACCCGAATTCCGGAAAAGTTGGGACGTTTTTTTAAATTTTAATAAAATGAAAACTAAAAGACTTTCAAATCACATGAGCCAATACTTTATTCACAATAGAACATAGATAACATAGCAAATGTTTAAACTGAGAAAGTTTACAATTTTATGCACAAAATGAGCTCATTTCAATTTTGATTTCTGCTACAAGTCTCAAAATAGTTGGGACGGGGCATGT
The DNA here is from genome assembly GCF_963082965.1 of Carassius carassius. NCBI lineage: Eukaryota > Metazoa > Chordata > Actinopteri > Cypriniformes > Cyprinidae > Carassius > Carassius carassius. The sequence goes on from NC_081800.1 coordinate 26,889,289, forward strand.
TTACCATGGTGTAGCATCTCCTTTTCTTTTCAAAACAGTTTGAAGACGTCTGGGCATTGAGGCTATGAGTTGCTGGAGTTTTGCTGTTGGAATTTGGTCCCATTCTTGCCTTATATAGATTTCCAGCTGCTGAAGAGTTCATGGTCGTCTTTGACGTATTTTTCGTTTAATGATGCGCCAAATGTTCTCTATAGGTGAAAGATCTGGACTGCAGGCAGGCCAGGTTAGCACCCGGACTCTTCTACGACGAAGCCATGCTGTTGTTATAGCTGCAGTATGTGGTTTTGCATTGTCCAGCTGAAATAAACAAGGCCTTCCCTGAAATAGACATTGTTTGGAGGGGAGCATATGTTGCTCTAAAACCTTTATATACCTTTCAGCATTCACAGAGCCTTCCAAAACATGCAAGCTGCCCATACCGTATGCACTTATGCACCCCCATACCATCAGAGATGCTGGCTTTTGAACTGAACGCTGATAACATGCTGGAAGGTCTCCCTCCTCTTTAGCCCGGAGGACACGGCGTCCGTGATTTCCAACAAGAATGTCAAATTTGGACTCGTCTGACCATAAAACACTATTCCACTTTGAAATAGTCCATTTTAAATGAGCCTTGGCCCACAGGACACGACGGCGCTTCTGGACCATGTTCACATATGGCTTCCTTTTTGCATGATAGAGCTTTAGTTGGCATCTGCTGATGGCACGGCGGATTGTGTTTACCGACAGTGGTTTCTGACAGTATTCCTGGGCCCATTTAGTAATGTCATTGACACAATCATGCCGATGAGTGAGGCAGTGTCGTCTGAGAGCCCGAAGACCACGGGCATCCAATAAAGGTCTCCGGCCTTGTCCCTTACGCACAGAGATTTCTCCAGTTTCTCTGAATCTTTTGATGATGTTATGCACTGTAGATGATGAGATTTGCAATTTGCAATTTGACGTTGAGGAACATTGTTTTTAAAGTTTTCCACAATTTTTTTACGCAGTCTTTCACAGATTCGAGAGCCTCTGCCCATCTTTACTTCTGAGAGACTCTGCTTCTCTAAGACAAAGCTTTTATAGCTAATCATGTTACAGACCTGATATCAATTAACTTAATTAATCACTAGATGTTCTCCCAGCTGAATCTTTTCAAAACTGCTTGCTTTTTTAGCCATTTGTTGCCCCCGTGCCAACTTTTTTGAGACCTGTAGCAGGCATTAAATTTTAAATGAGCTAATCAAGTGGATAAAAGTGTAAAATTTATCAGTTTAAACATTTGCTACGTTATCTATGTTCTATTGTGAATAAAATATTGGCTCATGTGATTTGAAATTCCTTTAGTTTTCATTTTATTAAAATGTAAAAAACGTCCCAACTTTTCCGGTATTCGGGTTGTACACCAATATGTCAAGTCTGCCTAGGAAAAGCAATTATTATACCAGCAAACTCAAAATTGGAGTAAAAATGAACAAACTAGTCTATAAAAACTTTTTATTGTAAGCTTGGATTATTATATTATTATATAGCCTAGTGTTTATTTACCGATAGACAGTCAAAAAGACAAATTAATCAATATTTTATTTATAACAGGGTTTTATTTATTTATAAAATAATAACAAACCACAGATCCTCAACAAACAGTAACAAAAACACAGTGACAGAAAATGTCAGAAATAGCGTATGGGTCTGTCACGTGATTAAGGAAAGAGTCAAACTCGACCCGAGATCCGAAAGACTCATGAGATGAACTAATCAATTCTCTTTCCGGCTCAAGACTGCGTTAGTTTTGCGTATAGGGCTGTCACGTGATTAAGGAACGAGTCAAACTCGACCCGAGACCCGAAAGACTCATGAGATGAACTAAACAATTCTCTTTCCGGCTCAAGACTACGTTAGTTTTGCGTATGGGTCTGTCACGTGATTAAGGAACGAGTCAAACTCGACCCGAGACCCGAAAGACTCATGAGATGAACTAATCAATTCTCTTTCCGGCTCAAGACTGCGTTAGTTTTGCGTATGGGTCTGTCACGTGATTAAGGAACGAGTCAAACTCGACCCGAGACCCGAAAGACTCATGAGATGAACTAATCAATTCTCTTTCCGGCTCAAGACTGCGTTAGTTTTGCGTATGGGGCTGTCACGTGATTAAGGAATGACTTAAACCCGAGGACTTCTTGTCAGATAAGAGGTGAGGTGAGCTAATCACAGACTAAAGACCCAGGTAAAGAATGATTTTTTTTTTTGTATCTTATAGCATTTTAGTTTTGTATTGTTTTTAGTGTGATCAACGTAACATTTTCATTACATTTTGCTAAAATGAACGAAATGACTCGAAAAAAGATTCGTTCATTTTGCTGAACGAGACTCAAAAGTCCGAGTCGGTAAAATGATCCGAACTTCCCATCACTATGGCGCAGTAGCAGTACTGATTTCAAATGTCTATCAGCTGAAACCCGACATGTCGCAATCTGTGACGAATTATGTGAGAACCAATGAGAGTTCGATATTAGTGCCGTAAACCATGCCGTAACGTTCCTGTGGCGCACTGGCGCTATTTTCAAATTCGAATTAGTGATGGGAAGTTCGGATCATTTTACCGACTCAGACTTTTGAGTCTCGTTCAGCAAAATGAACAAATCTTTTTTCGAGTCATTTCGTTCATTTTAGCAAAATGTAATGAAAATGTTACGTGTTACTTCCCCAACACATCTAGTACTTACGCAAACGTTGATCACACTAAAAACAATACAAAACTAAAATGCTATAAGCTATATATAATAAATGCTATATATCTTTACCTGGGTCTTTAGTCTGTGATTAGCTCACCTCACCTCTTATCTGACAAGAAGTCCTCGGGTTTAAGTCATTCCTTAATCACGTGACAGCCCCATACGCAAAACTAACGCAGTCTTGAGCCGGAAAGAGAATTGATTAGTTCATCTCATGAGTCTTTCGGGTCTCGGGTCGAGTTTGACTCGTTCCTTAATCACGTGACAGACCCATACGCTATTTCTGACATTTTCTGTCACTGTGTTTTTGTTACTGTTTGTTGAGGATCTGTGGTTTGTTATTATTTTATACCTTGCAGAGCCACTCTTACCCAGCACATCAGACCCTCTGGCCTGGTGGAGGAGATGTTCACCAGTATACAAAAGCCTTTCTGAAGTCACAAAGACAAGACTTTGCATTGTGGCCACATCTGTGCCATCTGAAATATTTTTTTCTAAAACTGGGCAGATTATTTCAGATAGAAGAAACAGACTCAGCCCATCCAAGGTCAGGGAGCTTGTTTTTTTTTTAAATGCAAACATGCCTTAAAGCAAGTCCTAAATATATAGCCACAGTGTGTTATTTATTTTAAAGCTTATTTATTTTTATTTATTTAGAAAAAGACTAGCTTGTTGTGCAATATTTTTGTTGTTGTTGTGATTTTAAAAGTAATTTGTTATTGTTATAAGGCTCCGTAGCTTATCTTAATTTTCATTTATTTTTATTTAAATGGTTTAAAATTATTTGGGGAATAGTTATCCTCTTTGATATAAAGTTTTTATTTTGGCACAAAAGTGTTATTTATTTTAAAATGTATTCATTTTAAATTATTATATAAAAAAAGCAAAGCTTGTTGTGCAATATTTTTTTTTCTTCTTTTTTTATAATGTACTTTTAAAGTTCATTTGTTAAGGTTATTAGACCCTGTGGATTTATTATCTTTTAATTTTAATTTTATTTTTAATTATTTACTTTTTTATTATTTTGATTTATTTTGGAATAGTTGTCCTCTTTGTTACAAAGCTTTTCTGGCACAAAAATAAACAATAAACAACAATTCAAAAGTATGTACACGGTGTTTTTTAATGTTTATAAAGTGTCATATGTTACAAAAGTATGGTTTATACAGACAATCTGATTTAATAATTACTCTAGCCAATGTTGTCACATCACGGGACAAAAGAACAAACAACCCGAACTGTCTAGCGTATGGGTCTGTCACGTGATTAAGGAATGACTCGACCCGAAGACTCATGAGATTTTTTTTTTTTTTTTTTTTTTTTTATATTGAAGTGTCAAAATTTACAACAATAACTGGCTTAGATATAATTCACAGAAATATCATTGTATACAGGGAACGGAGCACGTAAAATAATAATAAAAAATATAAACAAAAATAATAAATGACAAATAATAAATTAAGACAGTAGTTAAGGGGCTTCAGTTAATTTTAAAGCATCAATAAAATTAAGCAATTTACTTGCTGTTTTCTTCTTCATAAACAACAGGGACTTATAGTACAATGCAAATTCTCTCTTGAAGACAGAAAAAAGAGGCTGTGTCTTTATCCATTTACATTTGTGGATGAAAAATTTACCAGAAATAATTAAAGTGTTTAAAAGCAGATCATGGTTTTTGTCCTTCATTATAATTCCAAATGTAATGTTATCTCTAGTGAAACTAGAGAGAGACTGGAGATAAGGCTCCAACCAATCATACATGTCACACCAGAATGTGTTACTGTAAGGGCAGAAGAAAAACAAATGATCCGTGGTCTCAATTTCTTCCTCACAGAATATACAGTTTGTTAGATCAAATTTAAATCTACGTGAAAGGAGATCACTTGAAGGATAAATGTCATTCATGACTTTGAAGTGAAGCTCTTTAGCTTTTGGTGATATAGGTAATCTAAAAAAATCTGTACGCAGTTTTTTCAGAGAAGAATGATTGAAGATAAGATAAGATGCATTTCGGCTATATTGCATTGGGTATAAGGTCAGAGTAAAGAGATCACGGAACACTTTGTTTTGCAGAGTCCTACTACAGAACTGGTGACCAGCAATCATCAGTGAAGGCAGAAAAGGAGGGTTGAGCAAATGAGGTAGTGCATTTTTTGCCATCAAAAGGAAGGCAGAAGGGACGCTTTGGATAACCATATTGTAATGTTTACGATTGCACTGAAAATTAAATTTTGTACCAAAATCTTCAAAAGATAAAATATTGCCATAACTGTCCAGTAAATGTGTGAGAGACCAAATGTTGTTTTCCATCCATTCATTAAAATACATGGACTTATTTCTAAAGAGAATAAATCTGCAATTCCAGATGGGAACATCATGGGGAGTGAAATTGTGTTTGTACAATAGTTTCCAATATAGCAAAACTTGTGAATGAAATGCAGACAGTTTTACAGGAAGTTTTGGAACATCAAAATCACAGCGCAAAAAGAAATCAATGCCTCCCATTTTTTTAAACAATTCCCTGGAGACACAATACCAGAAGCTACTACTATTTGCGAGAAAGCATCTTAGCCATTTCATCTTTAATGTTCCGTTTATACACTCAAAGTCTATGGCTTGTAGCCCACCATCTTCATAGTCTTTCACTATAGTTGCTTTTTTAAGATAATGGGGTTTTCTTTTCCAGATGTAATCAAAGTTTAATGTATTGATGGATTTAACGGCTTTTTTAGGGATAGGTAGAGAAAAGGCTGGGTAAATACACCTGGAAAGGCTTTCCATTTTGGTTATAAAAATGCGACCAAATAGAGAAAGATCTCTATTCAACCATCCGTCTAATCTTGATTTACATTCATCCATTTTATTCCATACATTTAATGTTTCACTCATCTTAGTATCTTTGGTTATATGAATACCCAAGTATTTGACTGCAGTTTTAATAGGGATACCATATGCTGCCTGAAGGTGGCAGTCATGTATAGATAACAACTCACATTTTTTTAGGTTCAGTTGTAACCCAGAGGCTTTTGAAAATGAGTCTATAGTTTCAGTAGCCTTTGGGACCTGCTCAAGATTTTTAAGGAATAGAGTGGTGTCGTCGGCCAGCTGACTTATAACTATTTGGTTATCGAATACATTTAACTGTTCGATATCTGAATTTTTAATGAGGACTGACAACATTTCAGCTGCAATTATGAATAGCGAGGGTGAAATGGGACAGCCTTGTTTTATCCCTCTGTTGATCGTGAAGCGAGGCGTAGTGCCACCTGAGAGAGACACTGAGCTGTTGGTGTCATTATAAAAACATTTTATAGCGTTTATAAATTTTTCCCCAAAACCACATAATTCTAGAGCCTTAAAAATAAAAGGGTGTTCTACTGAGTCAAACGCCTTGTAAAAATCCAAAAAAAGAATAAAGCCATCATCATTAACATGCTCTTTATACTCAAGTAGATCAAGAACAAGGCGAACATTATTGTGAATTGATCTACCTCTCATAAATCCTGATTGAGTGTCACTTATTATTTGAGGGAGACCTTCTTTGAGATGATTTGAAAAAATGTGAGTTAGCAATTTATAATCATTGTTTAATAGTGTTATCGGCCTCCAATTGTCTAATTCTTTGGGATCTTTGTTTGGTTTCGGAATGAGAACGATTACACCTTGTCTTAACGTCTCTGGAAGTGATTGGTTGTTTAACGCTTCTTTAAGTGTTTCAAATAAAAGTTCTTTGATATGATCCCAGAAATGCTTGTAAAAATTGGCTGTCAGGCCGTCTGGGCCAGGGGAGCGGTCAGAAGTCAGACAATGCAACGCCTTTTCTAGCTCACTATATGTGATCTCTGCCTCACAGGTATTTTGGATGTCCTCATTTATTTGGGGAATAAATTCTCTAATTTTATTAAAGAAAGCCTCTGATGCATCAGCCGAGAATCTAGAAGAGTATAAATTACTGTAAAAGGTATAAACTTCATTAGTTATAATATTAGGATTAGAGCATTCATTTTCATTAATGATCAGTATTCCTATGTTATTCCTTTCTTGGCGAGTTTTCTCTAGTCTACAGAAATAAGATGAGTTTCTTTCTCCTTCCTCGATCCATCTTGCTCTGGATCTGATGCTTTTCTTGTATAAATATTATCTAATTTGGTATGTAGTGTAAGTAGCTTTCTTTTATCAGTATCTGCAAGCGTGGGTTTATTACAGCAGAGACTTATCTCTCTTGTTAAGTTAGTCTCCTCTAAAAGGGTAGATTGTTGCAATTGTTTACTAAAAGAGATTGAAAAGTTTCTTATTCTGAATTTTAAAAATTCCCATTTGGAGCTATAAGACAAAAGGTTTGGGTCTTGAATAATTTCATCAATTATGTCTTTAACCCCTTGGCTATACTTTTCAGACTGTAACAGGCTGGCATTCATTTTCCAATAACCCTTGTTTCCTTTAGGATTATTACTGGGTTTCAAGGTGAGATTAATAAAGCAGTGGTCAGATAGCGGAGCAGAAGATATGGGGCAGTCAGATATTAAGATATTTTTACACTGTCAGAGATTAACCAAAAGTCAATCCTTGATTTGATTGAACCATCCGGTTTAAACCAAGAGAAGTTTTTTAAATTGGGGTTTATAAAGCGCCATGGGTCAGACAGATTATGAATGCTACAGAAACTGACTAAATGAGGGTTATAGTGATGGTTATGAAACTTGGTGGGTGAGCGGTCTAACCATTCATTAAATACCATATTGAAGTCTCCTCCTAAGATAATATTAGTTGTTGGATAACGTAATTTCAAATTTTTAACAAGACCATCAATTTCAGAAAGAAGGTTTTTTGTTTTGGTTTACATTGTTATAGCCATAGATATTTCCCAGGATAATAAAAGAGTCTTTAACCGAAAGAACGCATAGTATCCAGTGACCATCTGTGCTCTTTTTGGATGTCACAATTAGGATAGCAGTACCAGCAGAACGATTAGTTCCATGACAGAATAGGATTTTATCACCCCACTGATTGGACCAAAATTTTTCATCCTTATCAGTTGAGTGAGTCTCTTGCAGCAGGACACAGTGTGGTTTCTTGCTTTTACAGAAGAGGAAAATTGCTTTTCGCTTGATGCTGTCTCTAAGGCCCCTTGCATTAAATGAAATGAAACATAAATTAGAATCAACAGTGAACATTAAACAGGAACTTACCACTTAAGAAAAAAAACAAAAAAAACAACCCGAGGTAAATTAGCAGGAGAAAACTGCTTTGGAATGTGAACATAGGCAGTGTCCCCTTAAAAACAGTCAACTTGGATGTCCTTCATAGAAATGTAAACAAATTTCTTCACGTTAGACAGTGAAATGATAGTGAACCGCAGTGTGGTTAAGGAACCACAATTCTTTTCCCATTAATGTATCCATTTGGGCCCCTGAAGTAAGCCTGCTGACCTGCTTCTCTGGCCTGCTTAATCTGAGGCCACACTGCTGCTCTCGCCTCCCGGTCGGCTGGTAGGATGTGCTCGGCGAAACTTACATTCAGCTCCTTGCACACTGCAGATCTTTTGGTCAGACGCCAGAGCTCATCACGGTGGTGCCTCATAGTGAACTGCATTATCACTTGCCGATGTTTAGCTTCCTCTCTTTTCCCCAGGCGGTGCACGGAGTCGATGACACTGTCCATCTTGTCAGCCCAATGTGGAGCGATTTTAAGTACGATCTGTAACACCCTCTCTCTCGTGTTTTCGTTTTCTTGCTCTTTCATCCCGCGCAATTTCAAATTCCAGCGCCGTTTGTAACGCTCCAGTTCAAGGACTCTTTCTTGTAAAGTGACGTTCTCTGTACCGAACCTTTTCACCTCCTTTTCCAAAGTTTGAGTTTTGGATTTGCAGTCTTTTATTTCTTTGGCATTAAACTCAACACTTTTGGCCACTTGTGCAATCATGGCACTGTTGCTTTTCATTTGCACGTTGAGTTCTTGTAACATGACAGAGAGGTTGTTAACAGCTTCGAGTATTGCAGCATTGGATACCTCTGCTTCGTTTTTTGCTTTCTTAAACGAGACAGGTATTTTAGTAGGGGTGTCAGGAAGAGGACGGCTCAGGCTCACCTTCGTGGGGGAGGTTTCCATGTTGTTACCATCGGCACCAGCACAGTAATCATGAGGGAGAAGTGTTGTCGCTGCTGCATTAGCTTTCTTCATCTTGTTAGATATCGGCATTTCAGAGTGTGAAACTCGTGCTGAGTAAGTCAAATTGGTCACGTATAAATGTAGTTTCGTTTGTGTAGGTATTTATTCTTAAAAGAAGGACTAGTCTAATAGTTTGGGGACAAACAAACGGAGCTCTGGATTATTGAGTGCTCAGTTCGCCATCTTCGCCGGAAACGTTCCGAAGACTCATGAGATGAACTAATCAATTCTCTTTCCGGCTCAAGACTGCATTGGGTAAGCGTATGGGGCTGTCACGTGATTAAGGAACGAGTCAAAAACCCGATAGACCCGAACTATGAACTAATCAATTCTCTTTCCGGCTCAATACTGCATTGCCTGACAGGTGAATCACTACTACTAGACAAGAGGGTCTGGCTGCAGACATACGGGCGAGTGGAGCTCCACTCAAGAGCGGAAATACGTCACCTCCACTAGCAACGCCGCCGCCATGTTGGCACAGGCAACACTTTCCGTAGAATTACGTCACCTCCACAAATGACGCGGCCGCCAAGTTATGTCACCTCTATCCATATTTTGTGGGATTCTGCCTTTTGTTCTTTTGTTTAACCAATGTACAACTGCCAATGTAACATTCCATACATTTTTAGAAAGTTAACCTTATGTTTGTGATATTTAGCAGTGAAAAATAAATTAAATATTAAATAAATTATTAAAATAATACCTCAACCAGAACTTTGTTTTTTTTTTATTTTGTATTTTAAGCAAAATAACAACATATACATATAAACCACAGTAAAATAATGAAGAATAATTTCCACAATTTAGCAGTTTTAATTGTTTTTGAGTAATAATAATAAATCTTAGACACATCTTAGACTACACTGAAAACACATGAACTGCAAGTGACCATAATTGTTACAGTAAATACACAATGTGTGTGCACACACACACACTTTACTCTTCAAGACCTCCATCTTCAGTGAAGCAATCCCAGCTACAGTAGCCAGGGTGGTCATCTTTGGAGTAAACCCCAAAAGCACTCCCTATTGTCCATTTCCCTGGTGACCACAGCCCCACAGTCTTTGTGAAGCTGGCTGCACTGTAGGCGACTGCACCTAGAGATGATGTAAGGCTTTCTGTACTTTATGTGATAGTATCTCTTTAAATATCTTCACTGCACCTGTTCAGTATCAACAAAAATAAAAAATAAATACATTTTAATGTTTCAGTCAAAAGTTTCATGTTTGGGAAATGGAAGAGAGTGAGATTACTTGGTCTAATTGTTATAGCCACAAAAAACAAGAGGGTCAATCACACTTACTGAAGTCACTATCAAGCCAGCTGAAGTGTGCCTCCTGTTAGTTAAATATGCTCCTGACTGACAATGTTGTTAAATCTCTGGCATGAACAATTACGTCAGATGGGTCAAGTTTAATTACAATACTGACATTGCATTATCATTAATGTTAAAGCAATGTACTTGTTGCTAAAGGGTCCTGGGCCACCACAGTTGTGCTTTGTTGTTCTGATGCATCTGATTGCTGGGCTGGGGACACAAAGAAGATATGAGCACAGCAAAACTGGAACAAGACTATGTCTGTATACTGACGTTATGTAAATTCAACACAGAAAAGTACGGCATCAAACACCTTTGACAGTCCCAAAGCAGACAAGATGATGGTGCACAGAAGATCCAGTCTCTATTTGTGGAGGTGTTATGAGCATGGATAACACTTGATATACATTTGATCTGAAACAAAAAAGTCAAACAATAGAATAATAGAACAACAAAATAGAAAAAATAAATATGTACATGTTAATGTCACATGTAAAAAGACTTTGACTTCTAGGATGGCAACATACATTTAAAATGTAAAGAGTGCTGCATCTTCCATACCAATCCTATCCCTGGAAGTGAATGAAAAATTAAATATGAAAACAACCTCCTCATATGACCTTTTTAACATTATACAACAAATGCTTAAGGCATACACATACAAAACGATAGTGTCCTTTCATTATTCACTACGTTATTTTTTAAGTTACACCTATGCTAGCCGTCATGTACTGAAGGTAAAAATTTAAAGAGCAAACAATTAACAAATAAGTTTATCAGAAATGTATTATCCAAACCGTACTTCCCCAGTCAACTGAAAAGAAACGTTCTTCAAGAATTTAGTGAAGAAGATCAAAGAAAATAAGGAAGCGTTATTTTACTTATTCAGTTCTTCCTAAAGCCAAAGAAGTAACATTTAAAATTCACAATGACATTTACCCATCTAATAACTTCCTACATAAAAGATTTAATTGGGAGAACCATTCATGCAGGTTCTGTGAGAAAGATATTGAAACTGTGTTGATCACATGTTTTTCCAATGTTAATCTGTACAGACTTTTTGGCTGGAATTTCAAAACTGGCTTCATTCCAAACATAAATCAATACACCGTTTGACTGTGATCTCAATTAAGGTTGGAGTATTGTTGAAGGAAAAGATCCTAGAATTTTTGATAAATAACTTAATTACTTTGTGCAAATACTATATTCATAGATGTAAGCTTTTAAAGGTTAAACCTCACTTCAGCGGATGAAAGAATGAACTAAAGATATTTGCAAAGTCTCTTCATTACATGATGGACATGCTTTTAACTTGTTTTTGCTTTTAGAATAAGACCCTCATCCTTCTTTTTCTTTCCCTTTTTTATTCTGTTTTATCTTATGGTGTGATTATTGTGATTATTTTTGTATTTTTTTCTTTCTATTTGGCTGTATCAACACTAATAATATGTGTTCAGTTGTTGAAATGTGCCGTAAAGGTTTGTAATTGAACTTGATACCTTAATAAAAAAAAAATAAAAAAATAAAAAATAAAAACATTGGCCAGACACATTGATCTTTACATGACTATATAGGGTGTATAAATGATTTATAGATCAGTGGCCAGACATCAACATTGCTCGCGATATAAGATAAATCTATAAATCCATAGTGTTTATTAATCCTTTTGTGAGTAATTTCACGCAAGCCCTGTGCGTTTTTCTTACACTGCACGTTACAACAGCGTCAGTTCACCATTTTAGTAAGGATGGCTGAAGCGAAACAGTCGTTCCGAAGCTTTGCGAGATCCCGAAGCGCAGATGTGTCGAAACACTGATCCGAAGCGTGATTCGAAACACCCATGTCACGTGACTATGACCAAACGAAGCCTCGAAGTGTTTCACTAATTGTTTCATCAGGTGTGGTCCGCCGAATCAGCGTTTGATTGGAACGGTCGGGAACAGACCACACAATCGCACATCTGTATAAAAGTGAAATAAACGCATTTTGACCTCGTGGGTTTTTGTGAGAGGAGTTTGCCTTTGAGATAGCGGATTTTTGGTGATATAGTATTAGTGACATAGTGCGATTTGATTAGTTATAGGCAATTTAGACTTACATTTAAATTTACACAACACATTGACTGAGAGGCTAGAGACAGACAGAGTATACATATAGTGACACATTAATAGATACATAGATATAAATATATATAGACAGCTAGATTAATAGATAGATACATATATAGATAGATTACAGATACATATATAAATACATATATTATAGATAGATACATATATAGATAGATTATAGATACATATATAAATACATATATTATAGATAGATACATATATAGATACATAGATTATAGATACATATCTAGATACATAGATCGATTCATATATAGATAGATAGATTTGGATAGATAGATAAAATGGAAGCTCCCCAGAAGAGATGCCGTACATCTGTGGTGTGGGAGCATTTCCATTTAGACACCCCAAATAAAGTGAGATGTGTGTATTGTGATCGGCAGCTAGCCTACTGCAACAATACATCATCCATGATGCGCCATTTGAGGAGCACTCATCCTGCCATTTTGCAGGGTGCAGAGGATGGCATTCCCCCTGTACCTAGGCTACTGACACTGCTGGCCCATCTAAGCAAGGTATGCATTGTTTGGGATATAATTATAATTGAAATATAATTACAACCTTTTGGGACACTGTTTATAAAGTTTATAAGTTATATAAAGCACTGATTATAAACACTGGAAGGTTTCCAAATAATGAACCAGTAGGCTATACTTTTAATAGATGTGCACTAATTGAAGCTGTATTTTTCCAATGTATTTGTCTGAAAGTATGTTTTGTCTTCTCTTTTAAAAGTCAGACAGAGGGAATTGGATGAGGCTCTTATAAACATGGTGGTGAAGGAATCTGCAGCCCTTCACCATCGTGTACGATGAGGGATTCAGGGCATTTGTGAACAAGCTTGATCCAAGCTATGTCCTCCCATCCCGGAAGGTGCTTAAAATAATGGTCAGCGAAAAGTACAACAAAGCCAAGGAGAAGACAATGGAGGACCTACAAAAGGCCGAATTTGTTAGCCTTACAGCTGACATGTGGTCCTCCATTAATATGGATGGATATCTTGGTGTGACTTGCCATTACATAACACCAGAGGCAAAAATGGCAACTGTTGTACTGGGTGTAAGGAGGTTTTACCAAACCCACACAGCCCAGCATCTCATGGAGGCTAAAGCCTTGCTAATGGCTGAGTGGGGAATAACCTCCAAAGTTCAGTGCATGGTGACTGACAATGCATCTAACATGATCCTAAGTGCCCAGCTACTCCACCTTCGCCATGTCCCATGTTTTGCTCATACTTTAAATTTGATTGTGAAAAAGGCACTAGATCAAACCCCAGTCATCAATGAAATACGCCAGAAGGCCAGAAAGATAGTGGGGTTGTTCAGATCCAGCTGCAAAGCAAAGGACAAGCTTGTGGAGATGCAGAGCTTGATGGGAAGACCAACTCTGAAACTGATACAGGAGGTTGACACGAGATGGAACAGCACATTTGACATGCTACAGCGCTTGTATGACCAACGTGAACCAGTGGCTGCTGCACTTTCCAACTTAAACAATGATACTGCTCCCCTGACAAGTATTGATTATGACATTATTGAACAATCATTGTCAATACTGCAACCATTCAAACTCGCAACAACAGAGATGTCAGAGGAAAAGAGAGTGTCTGCTTCAAAGCTTATACCACTGTACAGGATGTTGCAGCACAAGCTTGCACAGAAAAAAGGAAATGCAACGCAGGAATCAACTGTTCAATTAGGTAGGCCACAATGACCATACTACCCATGTGATTGGCCATAACTGTCATATTATTGTCATTATTATAAATATGTGTTTCTCCTGTTTTGGCTCATAGGCTCACATCTGCAAGAAGGTCTGCACTCCAGATGTGGAGGTTATGAGAGTTTTAGAGACTTGGCACTGGCTACACTGCTGGACCCAAGGTTCAAAAATGTGGCATTTGGAAATGCTGCCAAAGCCCAGGAAGCTGAAAAGCATATCACACTGGAGTGTGCTTCACTGATGCGTTCAAACACAAATCCTGGTGAGCAGTTTCAGTCTGTGTTATGTTATGTAATCTGAATCATGTAATATAATATATCCTTCATATATGCCGTCAGTTTAGGATTTGTTACTAATTGCTGTTTTCATTTTTATTCAGACCCAGAAATGTCAACATCACACCCATCATCATCATCATCATCATCACCATCACCATCAACATCAACACCAGTAGAAACACAGGACAGTTTATGGGAACTTTTTGATACTCGCATCCATCAAACCAAGATGATACACAATGCTACAGCTGATGCCACAGTGGAAGTGAAAAAATACATTAACGATGCGTATTTGCCCAGAACTCATGATCCACTAACTTACTGGAAAGAGAGAGCAGTAATCTTTCCTCATTTGTATGTCCTTGCAAAAAAATATCTTTGTATGCCAGCAACAAGTGTCCCTTGTGAGAGGATTTTTTCAAAGGCTGGAGAAATTATCTGTAAAAAAAGAAGTAGGCTAAGTCCTTCCACAGCAGATAAATTAATATTTTTGAATAAAAATCTCTAAAAAAGTGAGACATTGTGGCTTGATTTCTTTTATTAATATTCATTTTTCATGACCAAAATAACATTATGCACAGTGAGGAGCCTATAGGTTACAAGCTTCACATATTAGAACATTATAATAATAAAAAAACAACACATTTTTTTAATGGCTCGTCAATGTTGTTTCAGATCAACACTTGCAAGTGACCACTAGGTGTCACCGTTGAGACGGGTGTCGGATTGATTCGAAGCCTCGAAACAATATGGCACATTTGGTTCAACTGTTTCATTGGTTCACGAGGCCTCGATTTTGCCATCACTACATTTTAGCGATGCTGAGATAAAATTACCTGAGTGAAGAACTCACGGCGACGCCATCTTGATATTTTCAAGTGGAGGGGACGTATTTCCGGTTCGAGAGTGGAGCTCCACTCGCCCATGGTCTGCAGCCAGACCCTTCTCCTACTAGAACAGAACCTATAGAATAATGCGCATGCGCGACTGAACGAATCACTCCCCGAGACGACTCGTTCTTCCCGAGTCACATTAAAGATTCGTTCAAAATGAACGAATCGTTCAAGAACGACACATCACTAATTCGAATCATAACGAGCGCGGGCTTTGACTGTGACGGACGCTGTTGCTGAGAATGAAGATGAAGATCGATTGATATCGTTATGTTCCTTGCAAACATCTGGATTCTAAAGATGGAGTACAGCAAACAAATAAAATGGATGTGATTTGTAATTGTATGCTGTGCTTTTGTGTATCTGTGTTGCAGCATGCACAGAAATGTTATTTCCTATTAAGTAGATGAGTAAATTGCTTTCAATAAATTCAATAAAAACATTTATTGATATGACAATTAAATACAACAGATTTTAATCATTAAAGCCACGATTTTAATATTAATACAAGGGAATTCATATAAATTCACACTTTACGTTAGATTATTTACGTTTTTGTAGCTGCTAACACGTGAGTATTTGTACGTTTTACTGCTATAAATACGTTTTTATGTGCATGAAAACGTAAGTAAATGTACGTGTGGTAGAACCACATTAAACGTAAAAATACACACGTATTCTCATGAGATCACGTTGGATCAACAGAAAGCGGAACCACTCTGGTTAAAATCCCAATCACCAATTCTCTTGCATCCTCTCCGTCTTTTTCTTGTAGACCAATCATCCTCAGATTCCATCTTCGTTTGTAGCGAGCTTGTTCCTCGTGGGCTTTCTTGAGAGAGCTGTTCACTATCTGTAATTCGGCGACTTTCTTCTGCAACACGGAGATTTCTGCCTTGTTCTCAGAGATGGCGCCCTTGTTAACTTCAATACGCTTATCAAAGCCTTTCAACAGCTCGGTCTGCTCATCCACTTTTTTGGTTAACAGTTGTAAGGCACTGAGGATAGCCATACTAGTTTCACCTTCTTCCACGGATCTCAACCTTTTTGGGAGCGGGCTATCAATCGGCGTGTGAGTAGGATTGGTAGATTTTGAGCTGGCTACAACCATGCTTTCTACATCACTTTCGTCTCAAGCCTCGTGCAGGGCTAACAGATTATAGTTGTGAACAGACATCTTCACAAAACTAAAAAAAAAAAACCTTCAGTGCGAGTGATAAATACTCCAAAAGTATTAAAACAATACTTCCAATGAAAATTATATTTGCTGCATCTTTGAATGTCAAAATCTGGGAACTAAATAACAACTAATATACAGAGCCCGCAAAAGTTAGACCTCTCATTCCGCCATCTTGGATCCTTCCCCGGGAGCAACGGTTAGCGTCTGATACCAGAGAAAAGCATCATCAGTCTCAGTGAATATAACATAGTAAACGGATTTTATCTCAAATTTAATCTCGATTACAGATAGCAGATAACGAGAATCTGAAGTGTGTTTGCTTGATTTTCTGAAACACTTATTTGCACAATTATATTTACATTTTGCATTGGCGCCAACCCAGTGTGGTTTAAAATGGAGGATTTGCTTTATTTGCATTCTTGTTGCTAAGTTAGGTGTGTTTAAAGTTGGTAACTTATATATTAACCTTATATACGTTATAGGGAAATCGAAAATAGGCCTGTAAACTTAGCATAAGCATAAACTCACCGCCTTTTGCATGAGCACTTGACTTGATCGATGGATGGAGTAACGTTATGGTGAGAGACGTTTGTTTATTGGGAGTGACAGATTAGTCTTAGTGGAATATTTGCGCGAATTTCAATTTAAGTCGTATCTAAATCAATTTAGAGTGTAATCTAAATATATTCTAACTTATTGTTTATTAAGTGGGCTTTGTATGTGAGCACATTTTAATCACAGATTTTGCACTGGATTTATTGGCACAAATCTCAAATACAGTTTTGTGTGTGTGTGTGTGTGTGTGTGTGAGAGAGAGAGAGAGAGAGAGAGAGTGTGTGTGTGAGAGAGAGAGGAAGAGGAGAGAGCAGTAGACAGAATATTTTTCAGTGTTTTGAATGAAAAGTTGAAGGATGTCCCAGGCTGAGAACATATATATGGTACACCTGCTTGTCAAGATTCTAACATTAATGTCCCACTTCCAGGAACATGAAGACGGACTGGTTTCACATGCAGATGTAAGTATTAAGATGTAAGTAATTTTCTTCTTTCCACTTCACCACATTATATTATGTAATATTCTTATTTGTGTATTGTGTGTACTCTACAGGTTGCAGCATCTGCATCTGATATTGAGAAGACACTCAATCTACCTGCCAATCCTCATCTGATTTTGCTGGGTTAGTGTGTCATTACACATGATAAAGAGACATTTACTGATGTTTAAGATATAAAATTGTAACATTGCTGTTGTGCACAATTGTTAAAATTGTTTTTTTTTTTTTTTTTTTTTTTGTGAGTGTCCAGTCAACACTTTTGACTGCAGTTGCAACAGTGTTTTCTGTGTACTACATCTTCAACCTGCAGTATCAAGAGGCGGCTTGTTGCACGTAAGAAATGTAAGTGTTTTCCTTTTTGCGTATGTTTTTAACACTCTCTTAGAATCTATTGTAACACTTTATAATAAGTATACAGTAGTAAAGTAATAAATTATTTGCAAACTAGCTACCTCAACCTTTCTCCTGTGTTCTCCTTGTGTTCTTCCATTTCAGTTTTTTTCAGTTCATCATCTGAAACACTGTCAAATGTGGTTTTATTCGCATGCCAGGCATGGAGAAAATAGGAGAAAGGCATGTAGATTCACATTAAATCCAAACAAATCAGAATATATATATATATATATATATATATATATATATATATAGATAGATAGATAGTTTGCAAATGATTTATAAGTGCTTTAATACTTTATACTTATTATAAAGTTTTACCAAATTAATCTAAATTCTAAACCAAATTAATTAATCCGAATTTTGAAAAATGGTTATTATACACTTCGGTAATGTGTAATGCAACTTTCCTTAGATGATTCTATGGAATAAACCCAGAAAGAGGCTCAAAGACCTGCAGAGGCAAGGTAGTGTCCAAGAAGACGGGGAAGGTGGTGAATAAGAAGTCTACTACAGTCAATCCAAAGGTTGCCTCTTTACTAAGAAATCTAATGGACTTCAAATGGGATTTCATCTACACTGTAAAAAATAAATGTTTTTTTACAGAAAAAAACGGTAGAATTTAACAGTATTATGACATTTTGATCAGAACTGTGAAATTCCATAAAAATGCTAACTTTGACATCTAATGTACATTTTCCCTGTTTTTTAGCTATTTAAATTTGTTACTGCAAAAAAATGACATTTTCCTTTAAATAACAGTAATTGTTGTCTATTGTTATCCTGACATGTCCTTAAAAAAACATTCCTGTATATTTTTTGGTCAGAGTTGAAAAAAAAAAAAAGTTTTACAGAGAAAACCAGTAGAATTTCACAGTCATATCACATTTTCATCAGAACGGTGAAATTTCACTAAAAATGCATACATTAACACCAAATATAGCCTACATTTTCCAGTTGAATTAGGCAGTGACTATGCACTAAGTGCAAAAAGCAACAGTTGTGATTTACACTAAAAACAAATAGATATTCTATTTACATCATGTAAATGTCGCGATAGTTTGCAATAAGTGTAAATAATTAGATTCTATAGGCCTATTCTATATTTTGGCAGATTCTGTTTGCATCTCAGTAATTGTGTACATTAACAGGATGCAATAATAGTAGGCTATAAAGTGTTTTATTAAACACTCGTTAGACACTTTATTTCTACTACATTTTTGTTGAAAATAAATGCCTTTTCGATGTGGTTTGTGATACCAAAAGGTATAAAATACATATTCGAACCAAGGACTTTGAAACAAGCATCAAATAAACGAGGCATCCACACTAGTGCCTGTGCCACTGAAGACATTAAGTTAAATTACGCATCTTTTCTAAACTTCATTGGTGATCCGACACAATGTACTATGTTGTTTCCTTGATTTATAGTCAGTGTTTTGCCTACTATTGTTTTTATGCATGTCATACATATCGTTCGTTTGTTAAAGAGGCGATCTGTCGCTGGACTGTATTGTTTATAAAATCATATATTTTTTTGTTTTTTTGCCGCTGTGGTTAGTGGTGAAAGGCATCAGTTTTCTCTTGTGGCTGTTAGAGCATTTTATTATTGTGTGGGCTGTTGTAGCTTAGTGGTTAGAGAGTCGGGCTTGTAACCCAAGAGATTCCGGTTCGAGTCTCACAGCCGGCGTGTTGCGACTGTTTATTAAAATTGTTGCGTTTTGTTGCACCCGCGTGTTGCGGGTGTGTGTGTTCACCAGTCACTGGGATGGGTTAAAGAGGTCACATTTCGAGTATGCGTTTCACTTATTGGTATCCTCATCCAAACACACACTCCTGTCCAACCCACTTGTTACACCACTTCTGGAAAACCATTTATTGTTAAGGTAAGCTAATTGTCATGATTTCCATATCAAAATCCGAAATAACCACCTGTAGATGCTATTTACACTAAGAAAAATACAGATATATTTTTATTTTCACTAAGTGACAATATCAGCATTTTTACGTAATGCTATTTACATTAGGTGTAAATAATTTTCATTTAATATAATTATCAAATTTGCAGTAAGTGTAAATACTAATTAGATGCTATCTATATTGGCAGATAGTTGCACCTTAGTATTTTTGTAGATTAACAGGATCCAATAATTATAGAGTGCAAATGATTATATTTATTAAAATTGTTAAATGGATGCTACATTGTTGTGAGAATAAAAGCCCTTCTAACACCGACCCCCAAGCCTACCCAATAAATACTTTATTTTTAATAAACACTCTTCTCTTAATAAAGCACTTTTTTTTCCACTTTTCAAACATTTTCATTGCAAATAAATGGCTTTTTTTAATCACAAAAAAGCCAAATCTATAAGCCAGTGGTTCTCAAACTTCCTCGGCGTGCACCCCCATTTAAACCAAATGTACAGGGACATCTTTTTGTACTGTGTGACTGAAGTAATGCAAAAAAAAATTTTTTTTTAAATACTCTTGAAACACAAATTTTTGTAAAATGTTATACAATAAATTATGGTAGCCAGAGTATTGCTGTAAACAACTTCAGATTTTTATTATATAGCAAACCTTCAAGATCAAACAATGGAAAAACACTTCCCAGCAAAAGTCATGTTTTAGAACACAAAATTGTTCAATTAAAAAAAAAAAGTCGACCTGGATTCTGATAATCCTGAACATGTCACATGGGGAAAATGGATAAAGCATGTTTCAGAACACAAATGTGTTCAATTTAAAAGAAACAAAAACACTGGGCCTGGATTCTGATAATTTTGAAGTTTATCACATCACAAGGTAATAAAAATGATTTAAGGAACAAAGCGCTGCACTGAAGTACAAAAAGTCGGTCTTGTCCTGTTCTTCAGCGAAATGTCAGTCTTCTGAAAGACCACATCTGTGGGGACACAAACAGTTATAATTAAAACCCAAAACAAAAGAAGAGCAGAAACAGCAACAAGCCTTAACCAAATACTCTCAGTTTTGGTCACAGACAATTACATCACATTTATTGGAGTTAATTATAAAAATTATTGTCCTTTGGTGCACTTTATCATCGATGAATGATAAACACAGAAGATGAAGTCTACCACTACTATACAAGACAACAGAGCTTCTATACCTGTTACTCTCCCCAGTCAAATGCAGCAATTTTTGACGTCAGACTTAATACTCTGGGGTTGACAGAGTACGCTCTCTTTTTCTCTCTCTTTTCCACCTTGGTACCTTTATGAGGATTTATCCTAAAGATGCACCTTTAAAACACAACACAAACAATATCCTTAAATAATTGTTGTATGCTTCTTAACCAAAGGAATGCAGTCTATGAATTACCTTTGCAAGAATTCTAGTGTGGCTCCCAGTTCTACAGGGTAACTGATGTTCAATATATAGTAAAGAGAGAACATCAGATACAGGGCTTCTGTAAAACTCAAGAGATGGTCATTTACAATCATCTGGTCTACTGCTACCATGTACACACCGGCTGTCAGTGGGTTCTCTCCTTTGAACAAACACAAAATCAGTAAGACATAATATTAAACACAATGTGAGTTCTGGTCACCCGAAACCAGGAATTATTGTGTTGCAAGATCATAGTAATACCCACAACACACTACTATACATGGTGTTGCTGGAAGCTGTTCTGAGCATATATCACTTGGAACAGAGGTGTCTTCTACCATCACAAGAAAGTGGTCTTGGTCATTTTTGAAATGGGTTAGCAGCAACATCACTGCCCCACAAACATGATCCCCTCCAGCTCTATACTTTGTGAGTATTCTCCCTGCTCTGCTTGCTCTTTCTGTGCACTGAAATTGAAAGTACTCCAATATTCTTCTGAACTTACTGGAAGCAGATTCTTCAAAGCTGTTGTTTATGTCAATGCCAGTGAGCTCTTTAAAGTGTGCTTTCATTCCTGCTGGCTGAAAGAGATATGGCCACTCATCAAGTAAATCTTTGGTTTCCTTTCCAGATTGGATGTTGTTTCTTTGAGAGGTGTAAGTAGAAGTCATTAAGTCATAGATTGTCTTTACATCACTTTCATTATTTTGAAACATTACTTGCAACTTCTCTTTCTTTTCCTGCTGCAATTCGGATGTTTCTCCAACTAGCAGTTGTGGATCAGAATTTATACAACCATATAACAATTTTCGTTTCTTTGTTGATAATTCTAGAGTACCACAAAGTGGTGAACTAATAGCTTTTGCTCTTTTAAAATTGTCAATTCTACACACCAGTTGTTTGAGGAGAGAATCACATCCACTTCCTACAACCTGGGAATTAATCTCATCTCTGAAAGACTTTGGGTATGCAATCACCATTTGTCGGGCTATTTCTGATACATGTTTTTTTGCTGGACATTTGCTGACTTCCAGGATCTCAGAAGCAACAATGCGGACCAACTGTCTTCTCTCAGAGCAACTTGGCCTTTCGCCATTTTGCAACTTTTCCATAAAACTTCCTGGCATTTTTTGCCATGGAACATCAAAACTATAATGCCAGTCATGGTCATAAAACGAAGTTTCACAGCTACTGTCACCTAGAAGATAAACCAATGTCCACAGGTTACAGGATGAACACTTTTCATACAGCTGTAATTTTTTGGCAAAATTGCCTATTCCCAAGCTGCAGATTTATTGGAGTTTAATAACGGACAAACAGAGATGGCATAGGACTTTGTGGGTTGTTCATGTGCCACTATATAGAGTATGCATTTAAAGTGGTGCACAGACTTGTTTTATGTCCGCAGTGCATTATTGTCAGAGGGGAGACTGTTGTGCATTTTTCACAAGGACCGCAACAAATCACTAGCATGAAATGGGCACATTTAACGTGTTGCTGGTGATTTGCTGCACTGTGGCCCTGTAGTTGCTCTGAACAATGCACAACAGTCTTCACTCTCCGCTGACATAAGCTGCGGACTCAACTGGAGACGTTTTGGACATTCAAGCACCAGGTAATCACCACACTTGGAATGGATCACAATGTATGCAATTTCCAAAATCAATGTTTTGAGGCCCCGTGCTATCACAGTTTGATTTGTGCCATCAAACTACACTAGTCAAAATTTTAAGAGGATCAAAACCTTTCATAATAGTTGTCTTAAAACCAATACCCAAAACTCTTCAAATGTTGACTGGTGTACAATAAATCTGCAGATTTGTATACATATACACATATACATATACAAACCCGATTCCAAAAAAGTTGGGACACTGTAGAAATTGTGAGAAAAAAGGAATGGAATAATTTACAAATCTCATAAACTTATATTTTGTTCACAATAGAATATAGATAACATATCAAATGTTGAAAGTGAGACATTTTGAAATGTGTCACTTTCATGGAATGAAATGTCTCACTTTTTTGGAATGTGTAGCTCTCATGGAATCCAAAATGAGCCAATTTTTTGGCATGACACTTCAAAATATCTCACTTTCAACATTTGATATGTTATCTATATTCTATTGTGAATAAAATATAAGTTTATGAGATTTGTTAATTATTCCATTCCTTTTTTACTCACAATTTCTACAGTGTCCCAACTTTTTTGGAATCGGGTTTGTACATATACATATATATTGCTCTGTGAACTGCACGTGTGGCACAATTTGTTTGCCAGGTGTGCTAAAGGCTGGGCATGCTCACATTGCAAATTCTCTGTATATGAATTACAAGAATTGACAAATAACATGTTTTGCTTTCAAAATGTTTGTGGATTGTTTAATGTTGTATCAGCGTTTTACTCATGTCTTCCACTTGAAGAGCTGGATGGTGAAATTGAGCATCCAGGAGCAGGTGAACCTGATGCATCAGAAGTGTATTCATCAGACAAATCATTGGCAGTGTTTTGCAGAGTGGAAGCAATATCTACATGGCATAAACAAAAAACTGCATTAAAAACCATACTGCAGAAACAAGAAACACATTGATACACTGTAATACAAGTAAAGAGTACAGCTAACAAAGTACAGAATGAAAGAGACTGGGGTGTTGTTTTTCCAGTTCATCTAATTGTATGCATGTACACAAAGTCAACATTTAAAGTGGATCAAACCTTTCATAATAGTTGTCTTAAAACCAATACCTGTTCTTGTGAACTTAATGAACTTTTTGATCCGCTTCAAATGTTGACTAGTTTATATGTAAAAACAACCATTGATTTGAAAACTTACTTGGGATTTGGGCTATTAGTTTTCTTGCTTCAATCGGTCTCAGAAAGCCACCTAGATCATCCTCTTTCAAAAACTGTAGGTCATCTATGGTCTCCACACCTAGGCTGTTCAAACCCTCTATGGCTAGCTTTGAAGTTATAGGGTTTGGGAACCCATTCTCAATAAAAGTCAACAATGCATCCATTTCTGTTGGGAGAGGACAGTTTATCCTTTTACAGATGAACAACGCTGTGCTTCAGAGTAATGACCTTCAGTCCCATAAAACTGTACTCATTTAAGGAATAATAATCTAGACATTCCTCAGCATTTACACAAATTAATTCCTTTGTCGCAGGCAAAATCTCATAAAGTCCATAATCATGCAAATACACTGAGGGGCGGGGAGTCACAAGGAAAGTCACCTCATCGTCTTTCACGAAAATCAGCTCAATCTGTCCAAACTGTAAAATAGAATTCTCCTCTTCACATTTAAGGCAAATTAAGTTTCCTTTCCTGTACAGGGTACCCTTGTATTCTACCCGTGTTGAAACAAAGTCTGGTTCGTTAAGCAAGCTTGTCTCAACAGCTTTGCACACAGCATCACTGTACAAATGAGGAGAGTATGTGGCCAAGTCAACACTTTTAAGCTTTGGTGAAAAAAATGACCGTGAGTGAAGATATGCTTGAAGAAGTTGATGGTTGTGTGACAATGTCTTGCATACATTTTTGAAGTTCTGTGTTCTTCTCACACTTCTTTTGAAGTATGAATGTTTGCTTTCAAATCTCAATGACCATAAACGAATTAAAGGTCTTAAAGACTTAAAATGAGTGACGTATAGTGAAGCATGTAATGATGTTTTGGTTTCAAATTTTCACCAGGAAACAGCTCCTTTCTTGTTTCCAGATATTCTGGTATTAAGACATTGAGATATGCAATCTATGCAGTGGTAATCTTGGGAGCACACACTAGCTCAACCAGTTCTTTCAACTTAACAGTCAGTTGCCATACAGGGTCTTGTGACTCTACTCTGTCTCCAATTATGACAGGAAGAAATCTGAGGAGACACCAGTTCTCAGCTGCTTGACCACCTAACTTTCTGCCTTTTTCACATATCTGGGAGGGGGCAGAACCAGCATCAGAATCCAGATATTTGAATTGTGCAAGTCTCCTGTTCAGCTGTGTATATGAAAACCACTTCCTTTTTACAAAGTATTCCAAGAAAATGGCAAGATCAATAGCTACAACACCTTCAAACAAGTCGTGGCCAAGGCATGGGGGAAGGCCAGGCTGAGCAACATGAAAATTTTTTTGAGAGAGTTGAAAATGGAGTCAAACTTCAACCCATTTACAACATTTTCTTCGGTCGTCCTTAGAGTTTCCACTGCCGCCTTATAGGACTCAACTGTGCGATTGGGAAAGTCTACACACACATTCTGAAGTTCACTGCGAGATACCAAGCAATACCTACAGCAATGCTTGGCAGTACTGAAGTTCTGTGAGTAACCACCGATGCAGTGGGACCCCAAATTATCACCAATAATAGCCACTATTGTTGCACGTACTATGTCACCTGAAGATGTCACAAATCCATGCTCTTCAAGTTCTTTGACATCTGCCAACAATTTAGCAAAAATCTTGGTTTGACCAAAATAGTTAAAGTCTCTCTCATAACACAAAAGTGATAACAATGTTATCAATGCATGATCTGTAAAATGGCTCAAAGTTGCCAAGTGTAAAATACACTCCAATCATTTTGTGTTTTTTTTTTAGCTGACCCAAGGGGATTCACAATCTCAAAGGCATCCTGGTACAAGATAAATTGGATTGTAATCTCAGGCTGCTTAAACAAGTCATTGGATTTGAATACAGAGCCATCACAGATGTCAGAGAACACAGAAGAGTGTACATGCTGATGTTTGGCACACTGCTCCCACACCACTGGGTCTATTAACATGGTTTTTAAAGTGTTCTTCAATGGAATATACTGTGCATAACGTTGGTTTCGGTTCTCATCACGACCAAGATACATACTTTGTGGATGCACGTACGAAAAATTTTTCTGATAATACTGTCTTCTTTGGTATTCTGTGGAAAGTAATGAATTACAAGCTGAATGTAAATCTTGGCCTTGCAAAGTCTGCACCACAGATTCAATATCACATTGTGAGAGGGTCGTTTTTGACTTGAGTATTTCCCTGAACATCTTCTGTGTGTACTGATGACTAGTAATGGGTGATATAAACGATATGCGATATAAACGATACAAAATTGGCCTACGATAGAGATTCTAATTCTATTGCACTATCGCGATAATGCATGTTTGATGACGCAATCTACCCGCGAAATTTAGAGCAACGAGCTGCAGCCGGCTGCAACGCATCATCTTGAATAAACATGGCTGAAAGCGTCAGCGAAACAGAGGAGCTTGTGAAAAAGACTGGTGCAACATCTATTATTTGGACGTGGTTTGGTTTTAAGCCGTCCGACGAGCAGCAGCAAAATATACTCTGTAGAGTGTGTGGGGCAAAAGTTCCAGCTAAGAGAGGTAACACGACTAATCTGTTCTACCACCTCAAAACTAAACATGTCGTCGAATACCAGCATTGCCAGGCAATGCAGCCAACCGCAAAATCCAGTACGAAGAACGCAGGACAGAAAAAACAGGATCTGATCCAAACCTCAATCCAACAGTCATTTTCAAAAGGTACTCCTTATATTAGGAAGAGCCCACGATGGATTAAAATTACTAGGGCCATAACTGTTTACTTGTGTAAGGACATGGTCCCTTTTCAAACGGTAGAGAGACGCGGCTTTAAAGCCATGATCAGAGCTATTGATCCACGATATGAGGTGCCAAGCCGCAAATACTTCACAGAAACCGAGATGCCAAAATTGTATGCCGAGGTCCGCGAAAATGTTGAAAAAGAGCTGTGCGACTTGAAATACTTTGCTACTACAACGGACCTGTGGTCGAGCCGTACCATGGAGCCTTTCCTCAGTCTGACCATTCACTATATAACGGATGATTGGAATCTTGGCAGCCGGTGTTTGCAGACGTCGTACTTCCCCGCTGAACATACGGCCGAGGAGATCGCACAAGCACTCAAGGAAACGCTCGAGTCATGGGGTTTAAAAGAAGAACGCCAAGTTTGCATTACTACTGATAACGGAACGAACGTGGTCAAGGCAGCGTCTCTGAATGATTGGACCAGGCTGCAATGTTTTGGACACAGGCTGCACCTCGCCATCGGTAGGTTAAAACATTTTGTGCATATGCATAATATTAGTATTTTAATAAATATTTATATATATAAACCCACTTGGTATTATGAATATTATATGAATTATTTTTGTTATATATATATATATATATATATATATATATATATATATATATATATATATATAAACAAAAATAATTCATATAATATTCATATAATAGTGCATAATTATAATATTTTAACATTATACTGTAATATTTGCCTATATTACTGCACAGTAGTATCTTCCAGAGGGTGCTTGAACAAGAGAAGGCCCTATCACAGGTACTGAAAGCAGACAGGAAAACCAAACACCTGGTACCCACTTGGCAAGATACAGATGTCTTGGAATCTATAAGCAGGACCCTCGGCCCACTGCTGGAATTCACAGACGCGCTGTCTGGAGAAGATTATGTCAGTGTGTCATACATCAAACCCGTTCTCCATCTTTTCAACAACACTGTTCTTGCTGCAGCTGATGATGACACAGAGCTGACCAAGGACATGAAAAGAGTCATCCTAGAGTACTTAAACGAGAAGTACTCAGACCCAAAAACGGTTGACCTGCTGGATATGGCCTCCTTGGTCGACCCACGGTTTAAAGATGCATATATAGCTGATGACCACCAGGAGTTCATCAAGACCAGAGCGGTAGCAGAAATTCTGTCACTGTTGGAGGTGCAAGCTGCTACGGTCAGAGAGCCACTGCCACACACAAGCACACAAGCTGCAGCTGTTGGTGCTGATGGTGCTGAAGCAGCTGTTGAGAGGCAATCGAAGAAGGTAAAACGGAGCCTGGGAAGCTTTTTCAAAAAGGCCTCCGATGGCACAGCTGCTCTCGCTGACAGAGAGGCCATCGA